>NC_049253.1:25739596-26046801 GCF_011100685.1 Canis lupus familiaris | reverse complement strand
GAAAATAATCTCATGAATGGAAAGAGACCTAAGAATTATAACAGTTGCAACTTCTATTCTTTGAATGTGTTTTTTTTTGGGCATTTAGATCAGCCAAACTGGTCTAATCATTCCCTTATCATAATCAAAATTAATCTATTCTTTTGCTTTAAGCTTCACTGCAAAATTTTCTGTATTTCAGTGCAGGCACAATTATTGACCAAGCTGGAAAATGTTGCTGTGCTTTCTTTTCAGTATTTTATTTGCTTATCTACTTAAAAGGGAGAATTATTCTGAGAGAGTGAGTTAAGGACATAGTAACATAACTTCTGTTGCCACCTATTATTAGTATTTTTTCTTGCTTTTAGAAAAAATAATGGTAACCATCTCATCCATTCTTCCTTTTTAAGGCTAATCATCTTATTTAAAATGTTTTAATTAAAAAATAAAATAAAATGTTTTAATTGTTTACACTTTTACAGGACTAGAAGGACAGCATTAGCAATTCCAGTAATTCTCTTTTTGTGTAAATCCTTTACTCTTACATTTCTTTTTGTTTTGTTTGGCAGAATGTAAGAAAGATTATAAAATATCAAAGGCTAGGAATATGGGAATTTAAAAATTTAATATTTATTTTGCAATTTTATATTAATGGCAGATACAGCTTTTGTAATGAATAAAAGCTGGATATAATTATTTAAATCTTCACTAATAAAAGTCAATAATACTTTAAAGATGTGCTTGAAAATCAGTCTGAAAGACATAGAAATAGCATAGTGAACCCTCACAGACACAGTATAACTTTAAAAAAAAAGCAAAAGTCTAAAGTAAGCAAATAAAATTTTAAATACTGCACTACTATAAAGATGATCATGGTCTTTAATAAAATGTACTTGAATTGTACAGTAAGAAGTGATAATTAGACTAATCATTCAGATAACTCTTTCTAAATAAGGAATGATTCAGTATATGACATAATATGACTTTTTCTACATCCATATTTTATTTACTTGTTTTTATATTAAGAAGAAGTATTTGATTCTAAATTAGGAATAAAAAGAAATAACTACCAAAATGTATCTCTTTAATTCAATTGTGTTTTGGTTGCAGAGTGCAGACATGAGCCCAGCAAGTAGCACCACTTCACTTCCTGTTAGTCCTCTTACTGAAGAGCCATTGCCTTTCAAGGTAAAAAATAAACAAAAAATGATTATTTAAGCTATTTTTAGGATAATTAAATACTTTAATATCTAAAATAATTCATGGTTTAGATGAGAAGGTGAGCTGCTTAATATGTAACTAATTTCAAATGGTAAAATATTTGTTGTGGTTTTTGTTGTCATTCTGGTTGGTAAATGAAAGTAAAGTTTGAAATAGAAGTAATGCTTTAAAAGACTACCCCATGTGCCTTGCATGTAAGAAATAGTAATTTCTTTGTAATAGTTTGATGTCACATGAAGTAGTTTTCGAATATCTTCTGTATCTTAATTTAAGTAATAAATTTAAGAAGAATTATTTAGTCCTCATTGAGAGATTACATTTTCATTAGCTGGTTACATTTTCATTGATGACTCTAGCTCATAATTAATTAATTATGTGATCTTTACAAATAATGATCAAAATAAAAACTGAAATACGGAATCATTCCCCCCAAACAGGTTGTATTTTTTAAATATTTAAGTAAATATGTAAATAAGTATTCAAGCAGTATGGTTTGTAGAATTCTTCAGCTTGGGAGACTAGATACATTACAAGTAAGAAGTCATTTTCTTGTTTTGCTGCTTAAGATTAGATGTATCTCTTTAAACCAAAGCTTATAAATCAGCTATATTGTATTTGTACCAGGGATGTTTAAATTTCATTAAAATTATTATAAATAAAGGCAATACTTAAGATCTCAGGGAAAAAAAAAGTTGGAAAGTTGGGATGATGTACTTACATGCAATAGTTTCAGTCTAATTTGGCTTAAAGATAGGTAAAAGTACATTTGGGGATTCATTATGATTTTCATGATTTTTTAATTTTATCATAAAATTGTTTATTATTGTGGTTTTTTCTTTTTCTTTTTCATATGAAGATTATAACTTACTTAATACTGCTTAAACCTAGAACAGTAGGTGGTATTGATTTCTAAATATTCAATTTGCTGTATTGTTAAAATGAGAATAATAGAAAGCTATGAATATCATTGTGTGTCTTTTGTCTTCTATTTATAGATGCTTTGTTGCTTAATGATAAATAAGGGGCACCTGTGTGACTCAGTCAGTTAAGCATTCAACTCTTGATTTCAGTTCAGGTCATGATCTCAGGGTCCTGAGATCTAGCCCCAAGTTGAGCTCCATGCTCAGCAAGGAGTATGCTGGAAATTCCCCCTCTCTCTTTGCTCCTCCCTCTGCTCACGCTTTCTCTCTAAAATAAATAAATCTTTAAAAAATGATAGCCAATAATAATTGTTAAAAGGTTATTTTAGATCAGAGAATTATTAAATACTGAATAGTATCCTGATTATGTTATTTATTGAGAAGTCTTTATTATTCTACAATAAAGGAGAAAATACTAAAACTTTAAAGTTTACTGTTACTGCATGTAACGTCTTATAGTATATGGGACAAAATTTACAGAAGAATCACATCTTTAACAAGATTTTAATTGAATTCTCAAAGCATTACTAGAAATCATTTTTTCTTTTTAATATATTGATAATGGCTATACTCCTTCAAAATTAATGTATTTTTTAATGGAGGTAAAATAAAAGGTCAGATATATTCCAAAATATGCTGACACAAAGTTAATATAAATATAATTGTTTTAGTTTCTGTGACTGCTTCTAAGAGATCAATATTATTCCCCTGTTAATGTGTGTAAGTGGTTTTATAAGAAATTAAAACTTCTAAGCACTTATAATACATAATATTAGTGTTGGTAGCCACTGTAGTTATAATGCCTCTTAATTTGCTTCTTTTGTGAAAGGAATATCATGTATTCTTTTATCATATATAGAAACATCTCAATCGTATTTAATAGTGTCAAAAATTAAAGTTTGAATTTCTGAAGTAAAACTCCTGCTATACTTCATAAATGTAAATGAGGAGCTTTTATGTAAATAAGGAGTAAGGGTCCTTATTCACCACTATTCTCATCATCGCCTATTGCATTCATGCCTGGTCATGAAAGCATTTGAGTGTATCCCTTCATAGAAAAAGAGGTATGAAGGACAATTTTATACACATACTACCATAAACTCACAGACTTCCCAGTCACATTCCTGGCTCTGAGAATTTTCCAGGATTCCAAGTTCATACAATTGGGCACGCAATTGTTATGGACACATATTTGCAAACAAAAGGCAAATGTATAATCTCTATTTTTTTAATAAAGCATTCGGAGTGACTTACACAAATGGTATGTTACTTACCACAACATCATTACAGAAGGGCCAAGGTATACTAATTTTGCATGCGTGGGAATAATATTTTATCAAATAATCATAATAGAATCATAACATTTCAGGATTAGTCATCTGTGAGTTTGAGAAGAAAGGAGAGAAAATAGAACGTTTGGCTGCTAATGACAGTGTTTATGTTTCTTTTTTATAGAATAACACTGAAACAAGTTGACATTGTTAAGTTTGATGTGCCCATTCCACCCTATGCTACTCTTTTTTCCCTCTGCTATTCTCCTTCATTTCTCTCAACCATCTAATCACTTCCAATCTAACCAGCCTCCTTTCTCCCTATGTTAGGCTCAGTCAGGTAGATATTCCACACCTAATGCCTTGGAGTCACCAAATATTACTGTTCTTTCATAAGTAATACTTTTATTTGTACATACACAGTTATTAGTAGCCTTAGTCCATTCCTGGAACTAACAATCTGGAAGCTGAAGCTGGCTTATTGTTTCTTGACCTCTCCATAATAATAACCTTTATTATGGGCATGTTCTTTTGGTCAATCATATTTATCCCCTATTTTAAAGTTTATTTGCACTTCATTGAAGCATGATCTCCAGATTTTAGTCTCTTTTTCTCCAAAAATCATCTTTTCTTTGATTAGATATATTAGCAAAAGATATTATCCTACCTTGCCCCTATATCCTTATCTTGTGATAAATTCAACAGCAGGAAATGAATTCAATTCTATTTTTCTTTACACCCTACTTCAAGAGTATACAAAGGCATTAAAGAATACCCTCCATTCACCAATTTTCAAGATCTAAATATAAACAAATGTAGTTTTCTCATTGCCTTTCCTGGCCCACTGAATGCTGCTTTTCTGTGATACCAGGGCTCTTGGAGTGTCTAATGAGATTGGACATCTAGTGCCTAGATCCAAAATGGAGCCACTCTGTTGGAGGCCCAGCCACCTTCCCTAGGAGCTGACTCAGAGTGGTTCTGGGATATTTCTGGAGTCTCCCCTCCTTGTGAAATCCAAAGTTCTTAGACTCCTTTTTCTCACCTTCAGAAATTACTATTTAGTCTAGACTAAAGAAGTCCTCCCCCCTTTTTTTTAGTTTCCCTTGGAGATTATTCTTCTCTTCTTTAATCAACCAGAGCCTGGAAATAATCTTCTCGGTGTACTTTTTAGAAATAGAATAGAGGAAAGGAATTGTCTGAACTGTGAAGATTTTTCTTACCTGATACAAACCTCACTTTAAGAAGCACAGAGCCACCTTATTGAAGCAAAGGACAGAGGTGGAAATAAATAAATTAATTTCTCAAAAAAAATAATCTTGTCATGCAGTGCTGGGATATTAGGGAAAGGAATGATGCTAATTCTGTTTGATCATAGAGCCTAAACTCAAAACTTAGTGACAAACATAGTTTCCTCTCAGTTATATAAATAGTATATAGAAAAAAATAGTAATCCCAGAAAATACACACATATCAACCATTAACTATATGGATGCCTCATACTTTAAATTTGTTTGTGTATAGTTTCTGTAATGATTACTTACTTCTGCTTTAAAACAATATCAATTTTTAAGAAAGCAGAAGAGTTGAAAACATTAGAAGCAATCTTAGCCTAGTTGGGGACAGATCTCATTCTGAGAGTTTCTACCTGTATGACTGTGACCCTATTACTTGGTGTAATAATTTTCCCATCCATAAAATGGGAACAGCAGCAAATTCTTCTTCATTGGGTTTTTATAACATTAAGCAAGTTAATAAATAGAAATTGCCTCAAATAACACATAGTACCAGTATATGTATTAACTATTATGTTTTGCAGAACAGATAACTCTAAGTTAAGGCAAGAGGTTCCGTATGTTATAAATAACATGAAGCAGAAGTATTTCCACTTAATCCTTTGTACTTTATTTCCCAATGTGAGAATAAACATAAATCCTTTACTTCACAGAAGAATATTTAATATTCATTTCTAGAAGTCATGCTATTTATTTTCTGCCTTGAGTATTCAAATAAGGTCATATATCAGATTCCTTGTAGGAAATATAATTAATGGAACTGTTCATTAATTATGAGGGAGAAGGAGTAAATACAATGAATCTGTCTTAAGGGAAAACTGGTGAATATAATAAAACATTATTGGAAAAAAAGAAATACATAATTAATAGATCTGATAAGGACATATGGTATCTTTTTATCAGGAATACACTGTGGCATGTTTTCTTTAATTTCCCAGACCTTCCCTATGATTCAACCTGGTACCTCCTAAACTCAAGCTCCACTGAAAGAACATTGTTCAGTCACATTAGCTACTGGAAAAAAAAACACACTGTAAATGAAGCACTGTTGATATTTTGTTCTTTATATAACATCAGTATACTGATTCTGACATCAGTATACACTGTCATTTCATTTTGTCTCACAATATAACAGAAAAGAGCCCATTTGGAGACTCCAGGAGAGAGAAGTCAGATAGTGGTATGATTTCTGCAACATCATCTGTTGTAGACCTTGAATAGAGTTGGAATTTTTTGTGTGTGAGTGTTTATTGCTATTGTTTCTCATTCAGTGAATTTAATTCTCTCTCTTATTACTGGAAATCACTTTTTTCATGTCTCAAAAATAACCCCAAGTGGTGTATTCTGCATTTTTGTTATTTTTTTTTACTGTGTCATCTACTCACTCATTCATTTGTTCTGTCATTCATTCATTGTGAATCAATTTATTGATTTGTACTTGATAATATTCTAGGCACTGGTGTTTAAACAACCCATACTAAATCCTGCCTTCATGGTATTTGAGCTCTAGAGAGGAGAGGTAGACAATAAACAAATATATATGTCAGATAGAGATGATAGACGCTATTATGAAGAATAAATCAGGGTTTGGAAGATAGAAAGTGACCCTAAAGTATGATATTGTTTCAAACAGATGGCCAAAGAAAGCCATTCTCATTAAGGGGAATTTTAGCAGAGATCATAATGAATAAAGGGGAGTGGGCTAATCATCTATGGGAAGAGGGTTGAGAAAAAGTGCAAAAGCAATAGAGTAAACATTTGTCCATTTCAGAATCAACAGAGTGCCCTGTGGCTGGAGCAGAGTGATTGAGGGGGCAAGTAATAAGAGATCAGGGGAGAGAGAAACCAGATCATGAAGAGTCTTGTAAGCCAAAGAAAGACTTGAGATCTTGCTTTACATGAGATGGGAGACCATTAGAGTGTTTGGGGAAAAAATGGCATAGATAGACTTTATTTTAAAAGTATTACTCTGAGTTTGGAGACAGAGTAGAAAAAGGCATAAGACTCCTACAGGTGAGAGATGATGGCAGCTTAAACTGGAAGGGTAAAAGTTAAGAGGGTAAACATTGGTGGGATTTTGGACGCATTTTAAATATGAATCTGCAGGATTTTTTAATGGATTATATAGGGGATATCAAAAAAGATCAGCATAAATAAATAAAAATTAAAAAAAAATTAAAAGGTGATCCCTGGGTGGTGCAGCGGTTTGGCGCCTGCCTTTGGCCCAGGGCACGATCCTGGAGACCCGGGATCGAATCCCACGTCGGGCTCCCTGTGCATGGAGCCTGCTTCTCCCTCTGCCTGTGTCTCTGCCTCTCTCTCTCTTTCTCTCTCTGTGACTATCATAAATAAATAAAAATTTAAAAAAAATTTTTAAAAAGATCAGTGTTGAAGATTATTTCTGATTTTAATGTTCTCAATGCCCCCCCCTTTTTTATTTCTTTTGCTATCTTTCTGATGTTGCAAATAAGTAGGTGTATCATAATATAGAGATTAATGAAGTATTTGTTGGTTTGGCTTAATTTTCTTAGTAGTAATGAGAGACTAAAGGAGAGATGGCAAATAATGTCCCTGTTGCTATGGTTAATATTCAGTCTTACAGGGAATGGTAATTTCTGGTAATCTATTTTTCTTCCACATAACTGAAAACCATACAAGTGCAGCTAGATTTGATTAATAATTTGAGGTGGATTCTAATAGACCAATGACAATGGGACAGAAACAGGATTCCTTATGCTTGGAAGAAATAAGCAGGAATTTTTCCCCCAAAGGACAGCTGATGAATTTTTAATATAAAATCACACTGATTATATATTTAAGGAATATGTTTATGATATGATAATATGTTTAAATGCAAAATGGCACTAAGTGTTTTCCTAATAGTACTAAATTTTAAGAGGGATTTATTATTAATAATATGTATATTTCAGCAATTATTTTTGAAGACTTAAAAATAAAATGATTGTTTCAGTTATCAGTTTCTTTGTAATAAAGCATTTTAAAACTTGGCAGCCTAAAACTATATATATATATATATATTTTAGATTTACTTATTTATTAGAAAATGAGAGCACAGAAGCAGGGGGTGGAATGGGGAGGGACAGAGGGAGACAGAGAGAGAATCTTTTTTTTTTTTTTAAGACATAAGAACTCTTTTTTAAAAAAGATTTTTTTATTTATTCATGAGACACACACACACGCACAGAGAAAGAGAGAGAGAGAGAGAAGCAGAGACAGAAGCAGTGTCCATGCAGGAAGCCTGACATGGGACTCGATCCAGGGTCTCCAGGATCAGGCCCTGTGCTGAAGGCTGCTCTAAACTGCTGACCCACCCAGGCTGCCCAACAGAGAGAGAATCTTAAGCAGACTCCACACCGAACACAGAGCCCATTGAAGGGCTCAATCCCACAACTCTGAGATCACAATCTGAGTTGAGTGCTTAACCAACTGTGTCATCCAGGTGCCCCAAACAATAATTTCTTATTGCTGTTTATGGTTCTCTAGGTTGACTAAACTTATGTAGACAGTTCTCATTTGAGGTTTTACAAGTGGGTACAGTAAGAAGTAGGTGGAGAATGGAGTTATCTGAAGGCTGAAGTAGAGTAGATACCCAAGATGACTCCTTTTGGACTAGCTTGAATTTCCTGGCAGCATTTTCTCACAGTATCTTGAAGTGATTAGGTTTGTTACAAGACATCTGGCTTCCCCATTTTGGATGTTCCAAGAAGTGGAAGCTGCCAGGCCAATTATGGAAAAGACGTAAATATATACAGCTTCACCTCCACATCTTTCTGTTGGTTAAGCAGTCACATAGTGTTAGTGGTCCCTGAAATAACTTCAGCATTCAGATACGTGTTAGAAGGACTCACAGAATTCAGTATGTAGTAATAAGGAACACATGTACTCTTCTCCCAACAATGTATGTGATACGTCCACCCATTAAAGCCCATTAGCAATACCCAAAGATTCAGAGGAACGCTGTTGTAACTAGAGTAGACAGAAATTCCAAACTCCTAGAAAGAAGTCAAGTGTTCAGCATTAACAATATTGTTTATACAAATTGCTTAGGCACAGTGAGCCACTCTTATTATAACCTTTTTTAATTATTGAAGCATAATTGACATACAGTTATATTAGTTTCAGGTATACAACAGCCACTCTTATTATTTATGGAAAGTTTGATATGAGTGTAAGGCACCAGCTACCAGTCAGATTCTCAAAAGTCAATCAGTGGCCAACCTTGAAAGCAAATCATTCTACAGGTAGCGTATTAGTTTGCCAGGGCTGCCATAATGAAATACCACGGGTAGGTGGCTAAAAAAATAAAATAAAAATAAAAGTATTTTCTCACAGTTCTGAAAGAAATCATTTTAATTCCTGTTAGGCAACATAGTGTTATGTTACAGTGATTCAACAATTCCATATATCACCAGGTGTTCATCACAAGTGACCTCCTTAATCTGCATCACCTATTTAACCCAACCCATCACTCACCTCACCCCTAGTAATCATTGGTTTGTTCTCTATAATTAAGAATATGTTTCTCGGTCTCTCTCTCTCTCTCTCTCTCTCTCTCTCTTTTCCCCTTTGCTCATTTGTTTTGTTTCTTTATTTCCACATATGAGTGAAATCTTACAGTCTTTATCTGACTGGCTTATTTCACTTAGCATTATACTCTTTAACTCCATCCATGTCATGGTAAATGGCAAGATTTCATTCTTTTCTTGTGGCTGAGTAATATTACATTGTGTATATGTACCACGTCTTCTTTATACATTCATTAATTGATAGACTCTTGAGCTATTTCCATATCTTGGCTATATAATGCTAAATAATGCTGCTATAAACATAGGGATGCATGTATTCCTTTAAATTAGTGTTTTTATATTCTTTGGGTAAATACCTAGTAGTGTTATTGCTGGATCATAGGATAGTTCTATTTTTAACTTCTTGAGGAAACTCAATACCGTTTTCCAGAGAGGAATGACAAAAGTTTGCAGCAATCTTTAATCAACTACACTGAATAAAAATGCTGTGTGATAGTCTTTTCTTAATCAGTGTTCAGCTCTACTAAATTCTCAGTCAGATATAAGGAGTTTTGGTTTGAGGGAGTGTAGGAGGAAATAGATTTCCTTATGTTTATGTATATTCATCAATGTACTTATTTGAATATATTTTCCACTGCTATTTTAATTTCCCTTAAATTTGGGAACTTCACTTAAATGTCACCATATTTGAATTAATTTATAGTCCTTAAAATCTTAGGTTGAGAATATCAAAGAATTGTGGCTTTAAAAAATTAGTTTGCTAAATCCCCAATTATAAATACCAACAGTAGAATTTGAATTGAAATAACAGCTACCAAACAATACTTTCTATATTATGTTATACAAATATACTATACAAGTATATTTTATGCAAACTTTCTTCCTTTAGGTCTGTCAAAATAAATTTTAAATGAATAGTATACCTATTATTTGACTTTTTTAGATTGCATTACTAATATATGATGAATGCTCTACTAGCAAGAAAAACCATAATTTTATATTCTGATAAATAAAATTATTTTTACATAAATTAAAGCCAAAACAAATTTTGTCTAATTTGTGTTAAAAGATATGCAGTATCTCCCAGGCATATTAAGCCTCAGAGAAAAAAAAATAATGGGAAAAATAAGCAAATACTTTGATGTTGCATAGTATTGTGTTACTGTCCAGATCCTTCTCACACATTGTCCAGATGATTTCAGGAAGACATGTGCAAGATATAGAATTTGTCCATATTAATACATGTTAAAATCATGGCATACCTCTCACCCCAGCTCCAACTCACACATCCATTTTATTCCTTAAATTTAAATCTCACTGAGTTTTTTTTTTATTGTTGCATAGGTTGGTGCCTTAGAGTTTTTGAGTTCTACAAGTGGTACTATAGAAGACTGTCTTTGTTACAAAGCTTATTTCAGTCTTCTTTCAGAACATTGGGCTGTATTCTGCTTTCTCTAGTCAGAGTCTCTTTGACATGTTTAGTGGACAAGAATTACTGAGCATCTGTCAAAAGTTACCTTGGAAAATGGAGTTCTGGGATCCACTTTCTCTACAGCCGACTTAAACAGAACCCCCCAAAACTACAAGATACATAGATTTGGATTGGCTTTCATGACTTGCAAGAGTAGGGATTTTATAGGAAAATCCTGAATTTAGAGTTACAGACACAGAACATGGCAAGATAGGTAAAATCCAGGCACAGAATGTGGAAAGCTATTTCTGGGTTCATTTGCACATAAAGACAAAATGTTGAACTACTGTAGGAAAATCCTAAAGCCAATAAAATTCTTGAAAACTTGAAAAATAAAAGCAACTTTATATTTCTTGAAAAAAATAACTTTTAAGAAGCTGAGTCATTATGACTTCAGCTTTGGTTTGGGGATCTACCTCAGTGAAACATATGTTCTATCTGCCAGCAAGATGCCAGGACAATTTTATTTAGAAGCAGTTGAAATCAATATGTGGTCCGTGCTGTGTTCTTCAACACCTATTCGTCCTCAGCGTGTAGAAAACTTTAATATGAAATAATAGAAGAGGCAGCAATCATTGCTGTGCACACCTATAAGAACAAGATCTCTTTTAACATCTACTGCAGATATCAGATTCAGAATGGGCCGAAGGTAAACACTTAAGATGATGACATCATTATCAATGATAATTTAAGCAACTAATCTCATGTATAGCACATGCAGTGTTTATTTCTTACTCTAAATGTTACCATTTCATATACATTCCGGATCATAAACACCCACCTTCGTTGTTTTTAAATCTAATCTCTAGCATTGTTTCAGAGTTTACTTGTAACCGTGAAGTGTACTGTAACATATTTTTCCTTAGTTAAGAAATTAGCAATCAGGGTACAATTCAAAGACTATGATTCATTATTAATATGTCCATTTGAGATGGACTGTGAATATGAGAAGCTATCAAAAGTTGACTCATCATGAATTTAGTTTATCTAGCAGTAACTTTCATCTGTTCTATTTTGGAATTGTCTACTTCTTTAACAAACAAATTTTAGAAGTTGAGTGATATCATTGTGCAGCTGCAACTGTAAAATAAGTTGTCCATGGATAAAGTGCAATGAATTCTATCATCTATCAAATCATTTAGAAATGGTTGTATTTTCTCTAACTACGTAAGATTAGAGAATATAAATAATAAAATGTTTTTTAAGACATTGGTCATCCATTGTTTTAATTATATGATACAGAGGTATTAAATAGCCATAATGACAGGTACAATTGAAAAAGTAAAATAAGCAAATACTCTGTTCTGAAGTTTTTGTGTCACAAATTGAGCATTTCTTCAGTGCAGTTTTCACACCGCACATAATTTTGATAAATTCTATTATGCCTAGTAATTGTGTAGGAAAAATATTGGCACAAATTTAAAGTTGGATAATTATGAAAAATCAGAAAATTCTATTTACTCTTGTTATAATGAAGATAATGTAGAGGAATTTATTAACATCACTTTAAAATGCATTCCAAAGAGGTAAGGAAAAGTGCAATGTGTTTGCACAGAAACTTACTTTTATACTCTTGAATAGTGGCTGGTTCATAGCACAGAAAATTGGAAGGTAGACAATTGCCAGATGGATGTATTAGACTCTAATTAACAGCCTAATACAAATAATTGTGAAGGTGGATAGAATTTGAATATTCTGAGTACTGTTGGTGTCAGATTCTTACCTAAGAAAATTGTCTGCTTTAAGTTCCTGCATTATATTATCAATAGTCAGCTTCTCTCTGTATTAGACATGTCCTTTTCTGCAGGTAATCTGTTTTACTCTGGTAATTCTGATAGGAAGCCTTTATGTCAGGAGTTGTGACAAACAATTATGAAGTTGGCTAAACCTGTTATATTAGAATTTTACTGCATATATTTCTTATTAAGAATAGAGATTAATTTAGAGTAGTTAGGCTCTGCCTAACAAGAAAGACTTTGGCAGCAGTATTTGATCCTGAAAGTTTTTAAAAATCTGAACAGAGTTGTCAAAGCATAATTAAGGGTAGAGGAATTAAGCTCACTTTTCTCCCTTAAGTGTCTCTGTGAGGCAATAGAACCTTTGGCAACAGATCCAAGTAGAAGAATGGAGCAATGCCAGTTGCTGTGCCATGATAAAGAGAGATTGGTCATAATTTCTGGTAGTAATGCCCACAGGAATAAAGCTGACAGTGGTCTATCTTCTTATTAACGTTAGCCATTTCTCTCCTTCTCTTTTCTTGCTCTTTCTTATGGGCCTTAGTCACTTGGCGATATTATGTGTCACTGGTTTTGTCATCCATCACTATTTGTGCTACATTGTTGAATGTGGTGAGTCATTCAGAGCAATTAATTAACATTTATTGAGTCCCTGCTATGTGTAAAGCTTATGTAAAGGTATTGGGAGAAATATTTTATTCTGATTATAGAAAGCTACAGTAAATCATAATGCTTGTTGTAGAGAGATACAGTCTGGAGAAGTGCAAAGTATTTCAAAAGTATAAAGATGGAATTGAGAAAAGGGAAGTGTCATGAGATCTGAGCCAAAGGAGAAGAGCTAAGGTCCCAAGCTAGGCCATGAGGGTCTAAATATTCAGTGGTGTGTTTCCTATGTGGTAAGGACAAAGTTGTTTGGTGTGAAGGCCATTGTGTGTTTTGTAAAGAACTTAGACTACTCTATAGGCATTGAAGTACAAAAAGTAAGCAAGAGTTGTATCTTGCGCTGTTTGTGATGCTTTAACAAATTACCACAAACTAGGAAGCTTATAAACAACCGAAATTTATTTCTCACAGTTGTGGAGATTGAGAAGTCCAGGATCAAATCACCAGCAGATTTAATGACTGATGAAGACCCACTTCTTAGACAGCCATCTTTTTGTCTTCTCTCTATAACCTTACATGTAGAAGGGGCAAGTGAGCTCTCTGGGAACTCTTTAATCAGGTAATACTTTGCACTCATGAGGACTCTGGCCTTATGACCTAAACACCTCCCAAACATCCCGCCTCCTGATACTATCCAGTTAGTGTGTTAGGATTTCAACATATGAAATTTAGAGGGACACAAATATCAGACCATAGCAAGTTGAGTAAATAGTAAGATGCAAGAAAAAGAAATGTTCATAATGTTTCTTGAGCTGAATTCCCAAAGAATGAGTCCTGAACTTTATTTGAAATTTGTCAATCCCTAGACTATCAAAGGAAACTAATCAAATATAAATTATAAGAAATAATAATTTTCGTATCATCCAGTATCACTGATTACCTACATCTATACATGCCCCAAATAGGATGAAAACTGCTTATATTCATATTGAAACAATAGAGTTTGCAGGTTATCTAGGCTATCAAAAATATAAGAGATCCATTCATGTATATTTATCTAATGATTATATCTTTAAAAGTTGTAGTTAGCGTATTGGTTTCATATTGCTGCTATAACAAGTTGCCACAAATGTGATGGCTTAAAATAACGCACATTTAGTATGTTATAGCTCTGGAAGTCAGAAATCAGAACTAGGTCTCCCAGGACTAAAGTCAGTGTTGGCGGAATTCTTTCTAGAAGCTCTAGGGGCTGGTGCATTTACTTGCTCTTTTGAGATTCTAGAGTTTGTCTACATTCCTTGGCTCATTACTTCCTTCCATCTTAAAAACCATCAGTGGCCTGTCAAATCTTTCTCACACTGCATGATTCTAATTTATTTACTATCTTTTCCAATAGAAGATGTTTGATTAAGACCAAATTTCTTCTCAAGTCTTTCATCCTATTAAAATAAAGTTAATCATTTTATTAAAGTGACCATTGATAGCCTGAAATCCCTAACAAAGCCTATCAAGCTATACATGTAGTATCAGGTTATTAAATTTTCTGTAGGTTATCGTCTTTCTCTGTACAACTCTAAACATAGCTGGACCAATCCCTATGTAAAGATTATTTATGATGAGACTAACTTGATGCTAGGGAATTCAGTATTCAATTCCCTTTGTTGGTCAAGATCTCATCTCGTCTCCTGAAAAATGTGGCTTCTGCATTGCTGATATTTCTCTGATAACCAATGTCTAAAAGACAACTGCATTCCTGCCAACAGCCTATTTGGATTATTTTTAAAGGTGTTTATTTATTTGACAAAGAGAGAGCAAGCACAAGCAGGAGGAGCAGCAGAGGGAGAGGGAGAAACAGGCTCCTCACTGAGCAGGTAGTTTTATGTGGGGCTCAGTCCTAGGACCCTGGGTCATGACTTGAGCTGAAGACAGATAGTTAACAGACTGACCCACCCAGGCACCCCATTTTTAAATAGTACCTTTCCTGACATTTTTCATTGCCAAATGCTAGAAATTTTAGGATATAGACTCATTTCTCCAAAGTGGAAATCTTGAATGCTGTCTACTTCTTTAGAGTATTAATCCTCAGTAAACATGGTTATTGTGTCATCTTACAAATAAAGAAATCGAAGCTTAGAGCAGTTAAGAACCTGAATTGAGGACATAGTGTTGGTAAATAGCTCAGCTGGAACTGTAACTCAGGTTTTTTTTGTTTTGTTTTGTTTTGTTTTAAATCTGAAAATGGGCTTTAACTACTATACCACAAAAGGTCTACAGTGTTTTTATTTTAGACATGATTCTGACTGTTGGTTTTATATAACCTATAGAAATATAGGTAGAAATACAGAGAAAAGGAGAGAAAAGATGGAAAGTGAAGAGAGAAAGGAAACAGAAGGAAAGGCAAAGGAAGGGAGAAAAGATGTAAGAAAGCATCTGTCAGTTCTTTAGATTTGGCATTTATTGAAATCATAATCCTACTAAGATTATTAATTTCTTTTATTAAGAGACCTAATAATTTTTAATCATCTTTGGATCGAACGCCACATGGAATATTGGTCAGTTTTCATAGATTCAAGAATATAATTTGCTTTACCAGTTTAAACAGGAGGAATTTTAATTTGATAAATTACCAAATTTCTGGGAAGGTGAGCACCTAGTTCTTGGATACACAGGGATAAAATTCCAGGAAAGATTCCTTCCTGGAAAGGATAGGATATGCTGCCAGACCAAGAACACAAATAGGAAAAGAGAATGGGACATGGAGTTTTCAGGTTTCAAAATGTAGGTATTTTTTTTTTTTAAGAGATAAAGAAAATGAGAATTTGAGAATTAGCATGGTGTGTCTGATTTGAGGTACTTTATGATTAGGGAGGTTAAGGTTGTCTGAGAAGGGTTAGGCAAGATCATGAATATAAAATTTATCTAATGTTCCTTTTTAAAAAAAAAAATGACATTGAATACATTATTTTCTTTTATTTTAAACTTTATACTCCCTTCACCCATTTCTCTCACCCATCACCCCCTGCCTCTGGCAACCACTCATCTGTCCACTGTATCTATGAGCTTATTAGTTTTTTGGGATTTTTTGTTTTTATTTGTTTTTTTTTTTTTTTTGAGATTCCATATACAAGATAGACCATATAAAATTTGCCTTTCTCTGTCTAACTTATTTCACTTAGCATAATACACTTGGTATCCATCCATGTTGTCACAAATGAAAGATTTCATTATTTTTTATGGCTGAATAATACTCCATTACATGTGTGTATACATACATACATGTCTCTCCCCCATAAATACATATATGTGCTTATATATATAACACACATATATATGTGTGTTATATATATATATGTGTTATATATATATATATATATATATATATATATTTATAACTTCTTTATCCATTCATCCATTGATGGACTTTGGTTGTTTCTGTATCTTGGGTATTGTAAATAGTGCTGCAATGAACATGGGAGTGCATATATATTTTTGATTTAGTGTTTTCATCTGGGGTGAGGGGATAAATACCCAGAAGTGGACTTGCTGGATCATATGGTAGCTCTGTTTTTAATTTTGTTTAGGAAACTCCATACTCTTTTCCACAGTAACTATACCAATTTACATACCCAGCAATAGTGTGCAAGAGTTCCTTACATCCTCACCAACATTTGTTATTTTTTTATCTTTTTGATAATAGCCATTCTAACAGGTGTGATGTGATATCCCATTGTGGTTTTGAGCTGCAGTTCCCTGATGATTAATGATACTGAGCAGCTTTTCATGAACCTGTTGGTTATCTGTATGTCTTCTTTGGAAAAATGTCTATTCACTTTAATCTACTTGTTTTCAGTAGGGTGATGCCTTACAAAATTGTACCTGAAGTTACTTTGATCCATCTAATATTCTTTCTAAAGACAATAAACTTGTAGCTTTTGCTAGGGATGGAAGGACAACCAGTCCTCTGGTTTCCAGATCCATCTTCATTCCCACTTTCACAGGTATATAGCTGTACCCATGGTCCCATAATAATGGTAGGGTTGTTTAGGAATGGGGTTGTGCATGACTGGCTCAGATTTCAGATTACTTGTCTCTTGTCTGCTTTCCAGTTTGTTTTTTTCTGTCTACTCTCAAAATGTTTATATTTTACAATGGATCTTAAAAATTTATTGTTTTCTATTTTCTGTTTAAAAAATATATAGTTATATACACATTTAGTTATATGTATATGTATCTCCATATAGACAGAGTCTTCATATTCATTTTTTTAATATTTTATTTATTTATTTATGAGAGACACACACAGAGAGAGAGAGAGGGAGAGAGAGAGAGGGAGAGGCAGAGACACAGGTAGAGGGAGAAGCAGGCTCCATGCACAGAGCCCGACGTGGAACTCTATCCCGGATCTCCAGGATCACGCACTGGGCTGAAGGCGGCGCTAAACCGCTAAGCCAGCCAGGCTGCCCTTCATATTCATTTTTTAAAGGCACTTGAAGTCTGTGTTAAAACTAAGCTGAATACTACACACGTGATTATAAAATGTAACAAATAATAAATATTTGACTTTGTGTGAATATTGGTAAAGGGTAAAAGCTTATGTTTACTTAGTGTGACAGAATCAAATAGTGGTTAGCTTTATGAATTTTAACTTTCTTCTTTGTAACAGACTATATTCATTAATGCTTAAGGAGAGAGCTAGTTTTAAAAAAAATTGGAATTGTCTTTTCTTCGAAATATGTCTTAATAAAGCGATTAGGAAAGAATCAGAACTTCATGAATAATCATTTCTATATAATGGTAAATATTCTGGAACTGACTTGTCTTAACATTATCCAATTTAGTGCTTGCAAAGATTTGATGAAAGCTTCAGTGAAGTTCTAAAAAATGTGTACATAAACTCAGATAAGTGTAGAGAAAGATTCACATGTTCAAAATTCTCTCTGAGAGATGAATACAAAGTACACATATAAAAGAGTGAGACACATTTCCATAAACCACATGGTTTAATATCATTACTTTCATTCTTATAAGTTAGTTTTAAAGCTTTAGTGACAACTATAGAATGAGATTTATTAATGTACACAAAATTCTGTTTTTCATTATATTCATGTTGTATAATTAGGTTATTAGCTACATAATTTAATACATTTTCATGTGGTAAAAACAGTTTAACTGTTAGCAGCTGCCTTTAATATAGCTTTATACTTACTCAGATTTAAATTACCTGTTGACTTGAGTAAGTAATTATAATTTTGTCCTAACACTATGTAACATATGGTGTTTACATTCTTCTCAAGAGCTCCTTGAGGGGAAAAAAAAATACAGAAACATTAATATAAATAGCAATTTAAGGAACCAATGAAAAATATATACAAAGATTAATGGTCGTTAGCAGGATATTAAATAGTTGTTAAAGTATTTGAATTTGTCTTACTGGATTATTGACTTACGAGATTGTATTTTCAGTTTTTTGCTAGGTGTTGCCATTTTTAAATAATATATTCATTTTGAGTAATTTGCTTTCTAAATTGAGGTTATATATATTTTTTATTATTGTTGAATTCATTTTAAGCCATGTATGCCTCTTTCTGAATAACAAAGCATTATTGTCTATATTTATATTTTAGACTTCAACATTTATGAGGCAGATAACCCAGCATTTTTTTAATTAAAAAGTATAAGACAAAATTTAAGACAGCATTACAAGTTATAAACACAGTAAAAACTCTAGTATAATTTTAAAATGGGGCATGTTCAAATGTTTGCTCAGAAGTTATGTTTAGAATGTTGCTCTGCTAAACCACAAAGTCTCTTTAAACTCGTAGTTTATCTAAAATGTAATTATAGTACAGGCTTTAATTTATTGAGTGCTTCTAATGGGCTGGACAGATTTTAAATGTTTACATATATTTTTCTCAGGGAAAACTCCACAAATTAGATGAGGTATTTTAAGTCCATTTTTCAGAAAAAGAAACTGAGTCTAGAGTCTTTCATATTTCTAATACATCTCTAATAAATGGCAGAGCCAGAGTGATTTCAAAACCCATGCTTGAAGCTACTATGCTATACTTAATATTACACCTTGAACTATATGCAATTGTCTGTCACCTGAATTAATGGGTTAAGATGGGGACTAGATCAGAGTATCTTTAAGACCAACCACTCAAAGAGTTTTTTTAATTAGATAATTCAGTATCATAGAAGAGCTTATTATCAAAATTTCTATTAATATATACTATGAAAAATAATTTTAAATAAACCTAATAGTCTCTAGTTCTTTCTATAGTTGCAGTTGACTCCATTGTTTCTGTGGAGTAATTTATTCCTCATTTTACCTTGGGATTTAAGGAAATTATTATCTTCTGAATTCATAGGAGAAGAATCTGTTTCCTCTAACCTTATCTAGATCGCTTTTAGGGGTTTAGATAAATGTGAGCCTAAAGTAATGTATTAAGCTACATCTGGATCAGCATAAGTAATACATATATTTTTTTTAAAAGAAGATACTCTGATTCCTAGTGAATCATTTTTCAGATATTAAGGGGCAGTTTTAACCTGAGGCAAGAAACTTTTAGAGATTGAGCTCAAATGATACTAATATGTGAAGATGGAATTATTATATTGTCTTAGGTCACAGGCCCCTGCTCTGCTGACTTTCTTTGCTTTAGACACTCACTCCCTGGTTGATCTCATACCATCTCTGAACTGATGTCTCCAAACCATTTGACCTATATCCCAGATCTGATTCCAGACTCATATACACAAATGCCTGCTCATTATCTCCACTTGGATATCTACCCAGGATCCCCAACTAGACAAAACGATTCAAAATTTTTTATTCTTAGCCCATTTATAAGTGTCACTGTCCTAAATCTATTCTCTGAGTGTCCGTATTTCCTTCACAATTTTAATACAAAGTTTTCTTGACTCCTTCATTGCCCAGGCCAAAGGGGAAGAAAAAAAGGAAAGAAAAGAAAAAGAGTAAAACTTCATCCTTGATTCTTCTTATTACTTCCCACATCCATTCCATCATTAGCAAGTCAGCTCTGTCTTGCAAATATATAGGTATATCCCAAATCTATCCATTTCTTCCACTCATGCTGCCATCACCATCATCATCTCTCACTTAGGCAGTCACAATCACTTCCTACTGGTCTTCCTGTTTCCACTCTCATCTCTCCTATAATCCATTTTCCACATAAGCCAAAGTTTTCTTTATAAAAGATAGATTGTGTCATCCCCTGCTTACCATGCTCCACTGGTGTCCTCTCAAACATACCTTGGGGAAACTACCTGCCAAGGCCTCTGAGCCTGATATGTTATAGGCCACAGTAGATTTTCTGATCTCCTCTCTGATTTTTCTTGCATGTTTTTTCTTGATTTGGCCATGCTGACCTCAGGATAGTTGTACTAACTTTTTCTTTTGTTTCCATCTTTTATTCTCTAGATTACCTTATGGCTCATTCTGTCATTGAATTTAAGAATCTGTAACTCTTTTGGCTCATCAGAAGAGCCTTCCACAACCTTTCCTAAAACAGCTTTCATATTGCAGCCCCTTTTCCTGCTTTGTTTTTCTTTCTGGCATTTATTATTTTTCATAGCACAAAACTGTTATCACTTGACATGGCATTTTATATAGGTGTTTAAAATCCATTTTGTTCAGTAAAATAGAAGCTCTATTGTCCATGCTGAGCTTTTAATACATATATCCTTATGATACACTTATATACTTAAATGTGTATGTGTGTATATTTGTATGATATGCAGAGGAGTGTTTATTATGTTTTATATGAACAGAAATCATTATAACATAATTTTCTATGATACTGAATTATCTAACCAAAACATCCTGTGAATGACCATAAATTTACTCTAATCTACTACTTGTCTTCATCCAATCAATATATTACCTAGAATTAAGCAGACAATTGTGTATAATTCAAGATGCAACCTATGTTCCAGAAAAAAGGGGAAAAAAAGATCTGAGTGTTTTAATCTGATGAGTGTTTTAACCCATCTGGTGAGGATATTTAACACTCTCGTGTGTCCTTTCTTTCCCTTGACTACATCCAAAATTTTTTCTGACTTGAAAATCCTGGGAACATTTTTGGTATTTGGTTTTAGTTAGAAATTGTGTTCTGCTGCAAAAACAAAACAAAAAAGAGAAAATAGAATAATGGTGATTTAAATTCTATTGTATTTATTCTTAAACATAAAATAGGTCTGGAGGTGACAGCACAAATGGGGTAAATAAGGCTACTCATAGTAATTGTTTGGGATCCTGACTTCTAATATATCATTCTGTTCTTTCCTTATCTCTACGTACTGTATCAAAGGTGACTTCATACTCTAGTGGCATTGTGTCTTCACAACAGTGTTTCAGGTCATAATAGGGAGGAAATGAGAAGGACAAAAGACATTCTGAATTGGCTTCATAATAAGGAGCCACTTTGGAAACACGATACAACCTTTCTGCTTATGTGTCATTGGCCAACTTCACTGAAAAGAAAGCTGGAAAAATATATATTTTTTAAATTTTTATTTATTTATGATAGTCACACATGGGGTGGGGGGCGGGCAGAGACACAGGCAGAGGGAGAAGCAGGCTCCATGCACCGGGAGCCCGACGTGGGATTCGATCCCGGGTCTCCAGGATCGCGCCCTGGGCCAAAGGCAGGCGCCAAACCTCTGCGCCACCCAGGGATCCCAAAATATCATATTTTTAATTAGAAATGTTACCGGTGGGAGAGCCTGTGATGTTTGAATGGTGGTCTTGTTCCTTGGATTTCCACCAGAGGTTTACATGGGTATCCACAACCGAATAGAGATAACCAAAAGGAAGCTAGCGAGCACAGAACAGTTTATTAAAGCAAAAGTTTTAGTTAAATGACTGATGGTGGAGGAGCACTTAGGGTCCCAGGTGGAACTAGCCACTCGGTTGTTTTGCAATTGGATATTTGTGGACTGTCTCTGGACTGGTAGGAGCTGTGATCCATGGTGGGTTGATCTCTCATGGCAGCTGCTTCCAATCATTTGGGAGACTTCTCCCACTGGGTGGGAAGGAGAGTTTTTGCTCCTCCAAGATTTGTACCTGAACTATAAGCAGCCTTTCTCCATGGATTGAGGGGGCTCTAACTCCAGTGCAAATGCATTATGAGTCTAAGGCTTAGCTGGGGCAAAGGTGGAAGAGGGGAACGCATGTTCTGCACCTGTAGCTCTTGGTCTGTTAGCCCCAAGGTCTTGGAAGCCACAAGGTCAGGATATTGTGCCCCTGGCTTTTAATGTGAACCTATTTACCATCATCCTTTCCTCCAGCTCTTGTCTCTATCATTTCCCCCTCAAGAATTTGGGACTCTGCTTCTGGTCATTCCTTCCGTTGCTCCTACCTAGCTTTTACCTAACAGAAACACTGCTATCCCAAAAAACATCAGGGTTGTGTTCCTAGGTAAAAGAGGAAGTGGATATTGGTGAATGAGTAACAGTTTATTTCAAATATATCTCTCCGTTTCCTGTAGAACATATTCCACTGTTAATATAGTTATTGGCAACGTTTGTTTTTCCATATCTTCAGTATACATCCCACCCCCATATAACACATTACTGTGTTCTTTGTGTAATTTGTATTCCCATCTAGCAGTATATTTTACCCAATAGTTAGTCAGTAAATACTTGTTAAATTTAGATTCAAATGACTCAAACCTATTATCTTCATTTCATTAGCATCTTATTCTGGCAGATGCTGAAAAGCTGGAGAAGCCTTGTCTGTCTTCAATACTTCTACAGATATCTTAAAACCAAGAAAAATGAACACATTCTATTTAGTACTGGATTCTCACATAAATGACCAAATTGCCTACTTAAATTTGAAAGAAAACACAACTGAAGTATCAGCAGACTTTGAAAGGGAAGTATTAGTAATGCAAACACCATTAACTGATTTGTATGAAATAAAATAAACAATAATGTGAGCCTCCCAAAGTGATTTATAAATAAAAGGGCTATTAGTTACCTTACTGAAGGTAAACACAGCGGGGGGAGGGGGGCAACAATATTTGGTTTTTGGCTAAATTATATGCAATGTGAAATTTGCATTTCTGAAATATATTTCCTATTTTATTCAGAATATATTTTCATTTTACGTAAAATCAAGTTTTTAAAATACATTAAGATAATATCTAATGGTATTTAATAGTATTTAATATGGTATTAAAATGGCTAATATCTAATGGTATTGACATAACATTTGTCTCTATAGTCAACTTCTCTACTCAGAAATACAACCAACTTATCAATTTATCCATGTTTTTTAGGGGTGATTCTTAAAGAATAGCATATATCACAATAATCAACTTAAGTTTTGTTTTGTTTAGCTTTTCAACTTAATTGAAGTTAGCTAATGATGGGAGAGGTTTGGAGCAAAGGGTCAAAAATGAATTCTTGAGACATCTTCAGTGCAAAAAGGTGGCTTTATTAAAGCATGGGGACAGGACCCATGGACAGAAGAGCTGTACTAGAGTTATGAGGAACAATTGATCATATGCTTTCAAGTTGGGAGGGGTTTAGGGATAGCTTAAGTTTCCAAGGAATTTAGAGGCAAGATTTCCAGGACTTTGAGGGGACTAGGTGTTGTTAGGAAAAGATCATTTATTACTGTCTAATAAACATTAGTCATGAGACCCTTCGGATGTATATAGTGAGCCATGTGCATGGAGGATGATTGCTATTATATATTTTGGGAGGTAGAGATAAAGGAAGTTTACGAAGGAATTTTTGCATGTTAAAGTAGACTTACAGGATCTTGGAGGTCAGGATAATGTTAAGCTAAAATTGCCTTTTGCCCTTAGCAAAGGATTAACATCAAGGCAGTTGAGTTCTTAGAGCAAGGTCATTCTGCCTGTCTCAGGGACTTGTCAATGGATTGTAAGTGTAAGAAAATTTAATTTTTTCTCTTGCCTTTGTTACTTATATTAGCTAATATGATATCTTTAAGTGTCTAATTTTCTGGGCAATCTATAGATTTGTTTTATGACATTATGTAATATTATTATCCAGTTATAACTCATGACTTTATGTCATGTGCCAAATAGCCTCTATTTAAAATTTTGAGATTCTTCTGATACACACACATATGAATTTTCTTACCTTTTTAAAATAAAAACTGAAAAGATGGGTGCTGGATGTCTCCATTGGTTAAATGTCTGTCTGCTCTCTGTTTAAGCTCAGGTCATGATCTCAGGGTCCTGGGATGTGGCTGCATCAGGCTTCACTCTCATTGGGGAGTGTGTTTGAGGAGTCAGTCTCTCCTCTCCCTCTTCCCTTCCCCCCACACTCATGCTCACTCTCTCTCTGTCTCTCAAATAAATAAATAGATCTTTAACAAAAAAATTAAAAATATATGAAAATTATGTTCCCAGTTCTTATATCAAATTTTTAATTGGTAAAGGACAACTATATATATATATAAAATATATATATAAAATCCTCTGAAATATTTAGCAAAGTGCCTTGCATATTTTAGGTTTTCCTTAAGTACTTATTGAATAAAAGTATTTCTTAAATTTCATTAAGTACTTCTTGAAAGTATAGCAGAACATTAGGTTAAATGTTGAATTAAGGAACACAAGGAATGCTTGCATGTGTTTTTTCCACTGATTTGAATGTATTATTTAAACTAAAAATAAATTTACAGATTCGATTTAAACTTAGATTAAAACAAGTGAGTTAAGGGTAACTTTTTTCCTCTATCATCATTTAAAAAATAATTACCATTAATGAAAAGATTTACTACAGTTTGTTATTATTTTTTCCTCATTCTTAAAAAGTGGAATTGAAAAAGAAGTAATAAAGCCTAGGTAGTGCTCCAGAATCTTGGTCACTTGATCCATGGAACCAAGGGAGCAAAAAACTGCCAGGTTAAAAATTGATAAAGAATCCACATGAAGTTGCTAATTAGGAAACTAATTGTAAAGGGTACTCTAGATACATAGGCCAAAGACTGTCAGCTGCATTGCTCACTGGGTTTTAACAGTGATTAGCTGAGCCAGAGAGAGCATTAAAAGGGCTATGGAATTTTTCCTTTGAAATCTTGATATTTCTCTCTACATTTGAATATGGCTTAAAATGTAAGTTAGGGAGCGTATATGGTCAATTGATGACAAAGGAGACAAGAATGGTAATGAGGAAAAAGTCGTCTTTTCAATAAATGGTGTTGGGAAAACTGAGCAGTTGCTTGCAGAAGAATGAAACATTCTTACACATACACAAAAATAATCTCAAAATGGAGTAAAGACTTAACTGTATACCTAAAACCATAAAACTCCTAAAAGAAAATATAGACAATAATTTCTTAGACATCGGTCTTAGCAACATATTAATAGTAAGTCTCTTGAGGCAAGGAAAACAAAAGCAAAAATAAGCTATTGGAACTAACACTAAAATAAAAAAAACTTTTTGCATAGCAAAGGAAACCATCAACAACAACAAAAAGACAACTTATTGAATAGGACATATATTTGCAAATTATTTATCTGATAAGGAGTTAATATCCAAAGTATATAAAGAACTTACAAAACTGAACACTTAAAAAAACAAGCAATATGATTTAAAAATGGGCAGATCTGAATAGACATGTTTCTAAAGAAGACATACAGAAGACCAACAGGCACGTGAAAAGATGTTTAACGTCACTAATCATCAGGGAAATGCAAATCAAGAACACGGTAAGACATCAGGTCACACCAGTCAGAATGGCTAGAATCAGAAAGACAAGAAATGACAAGTGTTGGTAAGCATGTGGAGAAAAGGGAACCCTTATGCACTATTGGTGGGAATGTATATTAGTACAACAACTTCGGAAAACAATATGGAGTTTCCTCAAAAAATTACAAATAGAAACATCATATGGATCTAATAATTCCACCACTGAGTATTTACACATAGAAAGCAAAAACATTAATTTTAAAACATATATGACTCTTATGTTTATTGCGGCATTGTTTATAATAGCCAAGGTATGGAAGCAACCCAGGTGTCTCTCAATAGAAGAATGGATAAAAATGTGATACACACACATACACACACACACTGGAATATAAATATATAATATATAACAAACATATATGTAAAATAAACGCACACATGCACACATACACACACATATACACACATTGAATGTTATTCAGCCATAAGAAGAATGTGATTTTGCCCTTTCGACAACATGGGTAGATGTACAGGTATTATGCTAAATGAAGTATTTCAGACACAGACAAATATGATTTAACGTATATATGGGTCCTTAAGAAAACAAAAGAACAGATAAACAAGACAAGCATACTTAAATACAGAGAGCAAACTAGTGGTAACTAGAGAAGAGATGGGCGGGAGGAATGGGCAAAATAGATAAAAGAGACTAAGAGGTACAAACTTTCATTATAAAATAAATCACAGAGATGAAAAGTATGATACGGAGAATATAGTCAATAAGATTGCAATAACATTGTATAGTGACAGATGTTGATCATGCTTATCTTGGTGAATATTGAATTATGTATGGGATTGTTGAATCCATATGTTACACACCTAACACTAATATAATATTGTATGTTGAGCAATGTCAGTAAAAAAGAAAAATGTAGGCAAAGCCCCAAATGAGAAGAAAGGACTACTGAGGCTATATGATAGCCCTGTTTCTTACATCAAAATCCAGTCCCTTTTTCTCCCATCAAGAGAAAAAGAAGAGATTTATATTTTTGTAGTCAAAGTAATAGAGATGTGAAGTTAAAAATATGTGTATATGTAGTGCTTTTATTTTTTTTTATTTTTCTTTTTTATGTTTTTTTTATATGTAGTGCTTTTAATCTTTGTAATGCTAATGGATAAATTGCTTGGTAATTTAAAACATGTTAATTACAGAATAAAAAACTTAAAACTTTTATGTTAGGGGAAAAAATAAGATGATTACTATCCAATATACAAATATTCAAATACATCGATCAGTATTAATTTCTCAAAATTATCCAAATAGATTTAATTTCATTAATACAATTTAGAAAAAAATAAATAAATACAATTTAGATAGTAATTATGAAATCTACTATGCACCTAAGTTGATTTTATTATTCCTAAAATAAACAATATTAATTTTATTATGATGCTATAGATTTGATCAAGAGTGGAAAGTTGTGAAAAAATATGATAGGACAAAGAGTATGAATTAAGTGTAGTAAAAGGGGAAACAGCAGGGCCTGTTTGTTCACATTCCTCTCTGTCTCTTTTGTTTGGAAGTAAGTATACACCCCTCCTCCAGGTATGAAAAGTGCACCTCCCACAGCAGGAGTTTATGACCTGCTTCAAGGGGTCAGAACGAACATTTTTCCTGTCTATGTCATTTCTAAAATTTTTTTGTAACTTGAAATATTTAATACTGTATGGTGACATATTTTGTGGTAGTGTGTCCTGAACCCCCATTGATGCCAAACAAAATATAGTTTTTAGGTGTGTCTTCCAACATGCGTTCTGTGATCTTATATTGTAATATTCAAGTCAACAGATATATACTTAACCCTTTTAACCATAGATTATTGCACTGGAGCCTATAAAGGATGTAAACTCAGGAAGCTATAGGCCTTGTTTTCCAAAACGTTAATAATAATGTGTTGAATAATAAAATAACAAAATGTAATAATAACATAATAGCAGTGAAGTGAGAGTGGTTCACATGTCTCATGGTGATGGTGAAGGGGGATAAACTGGAGGGAATGAGAACTTAATGATATTTCAGACTATGGTATCTGAATTTTCTCCATTTTTTGTCATGATCACTTAGTACCATTCTATATCATCCTTCCATTCTCTTTTTTCTTAAATCCTTTTTTGTATATATTCGAGCAACTTTTACCTTTTCCTAAGCTGTCTATATGACCAAAGCTTAAAGTCCACGACTATCAAAATCTCTTAGTAATATTTGCAGACAGCAACACTTCCTCCCAAGGCATTGTCTATTTCTTTTATTGTCTTTATTCTTTCAAAAGGACTTTTCGAAATAAGCTTAATTATAGTACCTATGACAGTGCATTAGAATAACTTATGTATTTCTCCATTAGACTATAATTGATCTGATAGCAAGTATGTTGTCTTATTTATCTCGGAATCATTTGTGTATAATGTATTGTCTACAATGTCTAATCAATAACAGACTTTCAATAAATCTCACTGAATAGAAAGGATAACTAGAAAATTGCATCAAGTTGTTTCAGCAAGTTGGAGAAAAAAAAAAAAACAAACAAAACAACAGAAAACCTCAAGCTACCTTAGCAAAAGTGAGTTTATTTTATAAATAAAAGAGGCAATTAAGGAGGAAAATCAATAGTTCCAGAAGCAATATAACTGGAATCCGTGGTGTGCTGATAAATGTGTAATAATCAGATCTTTAAAAAAACCCAACAAACTGATTGGTAGCATTTGCCAGTTTCTATGGTGTCATTGTTCTACCATGTGGATTTCAAGCTCCCAAATCAAGTCACTGAACTCTGAGTGGGAAAAGATGAACACAGCTCTTGCAAATTGTTACAAGACAACTCCAGCAGAGAACTCATAGTGAACTGGAAAATCAGCCTCCTTTTTAAGTATTCGTTGTGTTTCTCATGGTCACATATCTGAGCAGCCACCAGATTAGTCTGCCCAATGTTCCTTACTCCTCTTCTGCACTGCTTTGCTTTATCTGTCTTTTCTCTTCTGCTATTTCTTAACTTCTCTCAATTTTCCTTTTTTTCTAGCCAGTAACTTCTACTTAGGATGGGCTTTTGTTGTCACAATAATTCCTACCACGTCATGTCTTCATTTCACTATCCTTCTTTGCTATCTAATATCCATTATCTACTCTTCTCCAAATATTTAAGATGGTTGACATTTACATTGTTCAGAGAAATTTGTATTGATTTGGCAAGTTACTATATATTTTTTTAAATTTTTATTTATTTATGATAGTCACACAGAGAGAGAGAGGCAGAGACACAGGCAGAGGGAGAAGCAGGCTCCATGCACCGGGAGCCCGACGTGGGATTCGATCCCGGGTCTCCAGGATTGCGCCTTGGGCCAAAGGCAGGTGCTAAACCGCTGCGCCACCCAGGGATCCCGGCAGGTTACTATCTAGTATAAAATGCCAGAGTTAGTGCCCCCATTAACAGATTCTCCTCGTGTTTCTGCTTGAGGGCAGCTTGGCTCGAAGCTGCTTCCACCCACCAACACTCAGCAATGGCTAGCATCACAGAATCACCTGATATGCTAAAACAAATCTTATAAATAAGAAATTTCTCAGAAACAACTATAGGACTGGCAAGTACTCTGATATATAGCCTTCTGTAAGAGAGGGCAATGGGTAAACCATAGATTTCTCAGGACAGAGGAGAGCATGTGCCACAATTTATAAATCCCTGTGATACATTTACATTTGCACAAAATACTGTTAATATAAGCTGATTTCACAGAAAAAAATGATAATTTTTCTGTAAACTTGATCTCATGGTAGTAAGTTATGATTGCTTTTTTCTATAATGTCCAGATACTATCTTTAAATTTAAGTCAAGCAGAAAACCTGAATTTATAGATACCTGAAACATCTTAGAGGAAAGTGCAGCTATGGATATAAGCATTTTAAAACATTAAATACTAAGATTTCGAGATGTGTATATATCTTATACAAAAGTGTATATATATATATATATATATCACATATATAAAAGAATTAAATGTGTATAAAGGTACACATATATCTATTCAGAAATAGAAAACCTCTACCTGTATATAGAAACGTTTTAAATCTTTTCAACAGTCTCTCTACCACCATTGCATATAACCACAAGTAAAGAAAACAACAAATAGATCAAGAGCAAAGATATTAATTTCACAAAATTCACAAAATGTAAGAAGTTTGACTTAAAGGTATATTCATATAGTTAAAATAGATTTAAAACTACCTAAATGCCACATGAATTTTCTTTAAAATTATAAGTTTTTAATATTGTAAAAGATTATAGATGGAGTATAAATATTTCACTAAGAAACTTTATAAATGTGGATTTCTTTAGTTTTCTTTTTTTTTTTTTTTTTTTTTTTTAAGATTTTTATTTATTTATTCATGATAGTCACAGAGAGAGAGAGAGAGGCAGAGACACAGGCAGAGGGAGAAGCAGGCTCCATGCACCGGGGGCCCGATGTGGGATTCGATCCCGAGTCTCCAGGATCGCGCCCTGGGCCAAAGGCAGGCGCCAAACCACTGCGCCACCCAGGGATCCCTTCTTTAGTTTTCTGATGAAGAAAATGTACCAAGTTTAAAATAGTCTTTTAAGCAATCATTATTGGCTACTTAGAATAAGACATGCAGGATGTATAATGAACAAATGAGTAAAAGAGGTAATATATGCCACTCTGGGTTGAAAAGTGACTATAATTTCAAACAATAAATTAATTTTAGAATACACTCAAGTTAAGATATTATGTTCACTTACAATATGAATGCTGACTGTACATAATTTTATTCCTTTTAACATGTGAATTAATGCTACTATTAACAAGATCTTAACATTGACATCTGGTTGGTGTAGATATGAGTTCATTTCTATTTTCCTATCGTAAAAAAAAACGTGCACTCTTCATTAGTGATTTGAATTTTTATCCTCTCAGTTTGGGTCTTTTATGGCATTTACTATCATTTACTATCATAGTTATAAAATTAAAATATTACCTATTAATATTTGAAGAATGACAAAAAGTAAACCTGATAATACTATTTTGAATTCATTTAAGACATTGAGCATGTTATTTTGTCTGATTTGCTGTTAACAAGTTATTGATAAGAGCCAACTCATAAAAAACAGGTACTTTCAACTTATGAAAAATATCTAACCTAAATAAATGGAAATGCTCAATCCCATTAAGGGATAAAACATTATAGTGATTAAAAATACAGGTTTTCTAAAAAGATCTAGGTTGAATCTTTGTTTCTTGTTATGGACTGTTAAATTTGTTTACGTATTCACTCACTTATGAATAAGTTCTGCATTTAAGATTATAAAAATAAATAAGGCAGACAAGGTCTCTGTCCTCATGAAACATTCTGTTTTTCGGTGAATACAAACAGTAAACAAAGACTCATGGTGTGTGATAGCAGAGAAAGAAAGAGAACCTTGGGAATAAAGGGTGGCGTGTGCTTAATCTAATTTCCAAATCAGAAAGGCCTAAAGAAAGTGGTGCGTAAGCTGACACTTCAAGGAAAAAAGAAAATTACCTGGATGGATCTGAATGCATGAAATGACAAATAATAATACATAATTTATAAGATTCTGTAAAATAGATTGAAATGGCATATGTAAAGTCCCAAACACAATTCACTGAATAAGTGGTAATTGCTGCTGTTGTTATTGACTGAACATACTAAGACTCTCCATCTACACAGTTGTGTAGAACCTTAGGACTTCACCTATGACAGCAATTATATAATTATATTTTAATTCTTTATTTTATATAGCATTGTTTGTAAAAAAAATACTGTACAGTCAATGATACCAGCAATTTTATCTTTTTCATCTTTGTATCTTTATCTGATCACACTGCTTGGAATTTAAAAGTGCCTGATGTGTATTTTTTTAACAAGTAATTACATAAACAGATGAAGAATATACAGTCTTAGCCATCTAAAGTCAAATTTTATGACTAGAAATAGTATCAACCAATGAATACATATAATTATGACCTACTACTTTCAGTCTTCTGGCCTCCTAGTTATCAGACGAGTATGTATAATTTCCAACTAACAATTACACTATCCTAAATGTCAGTATCTTCAAGATAGGTAATTTACAACAATAATGACAATAATGCACTGATTTTGTCTGTTGCATCTGAAGAGGGGTATTTTTATGACTCAATATCTATAAACATTATCCCAAATTAGAACTGAATTGGAAAGGAATCTAATGCAGAGCTTCCTTAAAAGCAGTGCCTGACTTTGGGCATTATTAAATAGCAGAATTAGAATGGTGGGCTCACAGAGTTTTCCTTCTAGGTCTTGGTAAGAATATCAGATTAGTGAGGAAGTGAAATTTAAACTCTTGTAAACAATCAAAGTGAGAGGAGATGGCTCACACCAAAAGAAGATGCAAAAGCATCAGTCATTTCAAAAGAAGGCTGACTAACATGACTGAGAATAATCAAGAAATGGACAAATACCATATGATTTCACTTATCTGTGGAATCTAAAACAGAACAAATGAACAAACCAACAGAAATACATTCGTAATTACAGAGAACAAACTAGCAGTTGACAGAGAAAAGGGAGAGTGGTGAAACAGATGAAGGGTATTGAAAAATACAAACTTCTGGGATGCCTGGGGTGGCTCAATGGTTGAGCATCTGCCGTTGGCTCAGGTCATGATCTCAGGGTCCTGGGGTCGAGTTCCACATCGGGCTCCTCTAAGGGAGCCTGCTGCTCCCTCTGCCTACATCTCTGCCTCTCTCTGTATCTCTCATGAATAAATAAATAAATAAATAAATAAATAAATAAATAAATAAATAAAATCGTTAATGAATGAATGAATAAATAAATAAATAAATAAATAAATAAATAAATAGTACAAACTTCCAGTTATAAAATAAGTCCATAGGAATAAAAATTACAACATAGGAAATATAGTCAATAATACCATTTTTATTTGTTTGCTTTTTTTCTAGTCAATAATATTGTAATAATTTTGTATGATGACAGGTGGCAACTACACTTACCGAAATATGATGAGTAATGAATGTGTGAGTAGTGTATATAATTCTTGAATAACTATGTTGTACATCTGAAACTAATATCATATTGTATGTCACCTATACTTCAATTTAAAAAAGAGGGGAAAAAAGAATTAACCTGGCAAAGAATGCATAAGACCTCTATAGAAAAAAAAATATAAAATCTCTGTTGCATGATAAAAATATGAATAAAGAACACTGTATGTTCTTTATGAAGAAAAATAGTAAAAATTTCAATTTTCTGCAATAAACATATAAAGCCAATTCAAAGAAATAAAATTTAAGTTAAAAGAATGGTCAAGTGATAGTCAAATAATTTTCTAGAAGGCTGTGTTACTGACCTGGGCCTTTGGGCTCTCTAAGCAGTAGAAATTGATTAGAGGCCAAAGGGGAATCCAGGCAAAGCTTTTATAGGGACAGATACTCAAGCTTCAGAGAGACCAGACAAAGGAAGAATCCTCAGGCTGACTCTACCAAGGAGAGGTCAGAGTGTGCTTCAAAGAAGCTTCAGGGGAAAAAAAGGCTGATGTCTAAGCATGGAGAGGTGGGATTTATTGGCACCTGTTCACTTAAAGGTCATGCTTCCTCATGTCACATGTTTAATTAGCATGTTAAATTGCCACCTTTAGGTATGATTTTAATATTAAAATGATGGAAAAAGTCAATGAAAGGTCAGCACTGGGGTCCACCTTGGCACAGACTGGTTTGATCCAGTCTTCCACAGTCTTTGTAGTCAGTAAGCATCTTGTTTCTTACACGATTTGCTGCTCAAGAGGCATGGAGTTGCGGTTTTCCAAGAGCGCTGGATTTGACTGTTAGAGTTGAAAGAACTTGAATCTAGTTCCTGCTTTTTTTCAGGTGGGGGATATAAAAATATAAAGAGAGTAATTTCAAAAACTACTTACATATGTTTAGCGTTTTAAGGGATAATCTTTAATTTGGGGGGGATAATCTTCAATTACATGGGAAATTTAATTGTGGCTTTTCCCTCATGTGAATAATTTTTTCTTTGTTCATCCAAGACTGTTGTAGCCTCCTACCTGTCCACCTAGTACCAGTCTTGTACACCTACTTCCAACAAAAACAGTTCACTACAGTGTAGTGGTAGGTATAATTTAAAAATAAGAATTTGAATATATCTCTCACCTCTGTAAACAATTTTAATGACTCTGATAATAATGCCTATGTAAAACCCAAATCCTGTTATTTCACACTAAAAGTAACCTTATTATTTTTATACTATAAAAATACATATTGTAGTAAATGAAAAATGTCTCCCCAAAGGTGTATCATGATCCTGATTACAGCTTGTAAATGTTATCTTATTTAAAAAAAAAAAAAAAAAAAAAAAAAACTCTGCAGATGTGATGTAATTAATGATCTTGAGATGAGGGAATTATCCCAGTTTATCTGAGTGGATCTTAAGTGTAATTACAAATACAATTATGAGAAGATAAAAAATAATCCATCAAGTTTATGGCTAATTTGTTACAGCAGCCATAAGAAATATTTTTTGTAAAACAAATAAAAAAAACAATAGAATAATAAATAGCATATAGTAAGAGTAGTCAAACAATCTAAGATATTTCCATTCTGAGATAACCACATTTATTGACCCATTTGGTGGTTAATGTTGTGAACCTCTTAATACATAATTCCATCAAACATGTGAATCCTTTGATATGCATCCCTTAGACGTGCACCCTGCCTAGAACTCAGCAAGCTCTTCCAGGCTGCAGATATAAGTCGTTCTTCAGCTCAGAGTTTTTTCTTCATCTTATTTTTTTTAAGTGATTACATGATTACTTCTATCTCTTCTTTTCCTCAGTCTGGAAATTCTACCATTTACTAGTTATATCTCCTTGATTTATTTTCCAAATCTCTTATCTTTTTTTTTTTTTTCTGGTGACTTTCATTTCTTTATTTTTTTTCTTTCCATACTTTATTTCCTTTACTTGATATTTTAGTCACTAAATCAGGTCGCAGAGAAAAAAAAATCTTCTTTTTCCATTGCCTTACACAAACTTTTCCATTACAATATGTTTATTTAGTTCTAGAAAGACTGTAGCTGAGCCTCAGCCTCCTTCAATTTTATTACTGTTGCTCAAATTGTCATCTACTTCTCCAGCAGTTTTATTTTGACAAAAAGCTCCAAGTTATGGTTGTTTCTTTTGTAATTCCTTTCTCTGGCAATGAATTCCCTGGGTTGCATTGTTACTTTCCTTGGGGCTTAGTTCCAACTATTGGGTACCTGAAGTTATGTCAGTCTGATGAGTAGTCAGGGATAAAGCAACAGCACCTTGGGAGAGATTAAAAACTTTTTTGCCTAGAGAACATAGCCCCTTAGGTTAAGACTGATGAACAAGATAGCCCTCCTTCACTGAGTCTTTGCCACCTTCCAAAGTGGTGCCAGAAACAAGAATTAAGTCTCCCCTGTTCATGAGACCAATATGACTCTCCTCTATCTATTGTCAGGCTCTCCCCTCACTTCCTTTCTATCCCTCAAGTTTTTTCTCACTTTCCTGTTACTCTCTAGTATCCTCAGCATTATCCTTTCAGGATATTTAGGGTTTTATAAAGAGCCTCTATTTCACATAGACTCTTCTTTAAATTAAGTCTAGTTCCTGGGGCAGCCCCAGTGGCCCAGTGGCTTAGCACTGCCTTCAGCCTAGGGTGTGATCCTGGAGACCTGGGATCAAGTCCCATGTCAGGCTCCTTACATGGAGCCTGCTTCTCCCTCTGCCTGCATCTCTGCCTCTCTCTCTGTATCTCTCATGAATAAATAAATAAAATATTTTTTTTAAAAAGTCCAGTTCCTTGCTTAAAATGAGAGTAAGAGGAAAAGTATATGAGGTGAAAACAGGCATTTCAATATTGTACTAAGTTACCACAGCTCACCAGATAACGTGTTCCTATAATATGCTGCTTCTACCACCTGATTCTTTTTCAGAGCACCCACCATACTTTAAGGATTTGTGTGAAGTCTTACATTACAGATAGATTGTAATAATCAATGAGGACAGACTTGAACTTAATACATATTTATTTAATAGTCAAATGAGAAATATTTCAAGATATAATATCTCTAAACAAAGTATATGTCTTTGTTTTTATTTTGGATTTACTTTGATTAATAGAATATAAGTAGAATTATAATCCAGAAAGCTATTCACCTGCTAATGGAGAAGAACCAGTATTCATCTTTGAATGTAAATATCATCATCACTAATAAAGCTGCATTTATGGAACACACTGAAAATACTAATTAATTTTTCGTAGGTGCCTTATGCCTATGGAAACATCAGTTTGTCACTTAATGATGGTAGTACCTACAGTAAGGGCTACATGGGGCATAATGGCAAGCCTTATTTAAACAGAAGGCAAAGCAGAATAGTAGACCACAATATTTTGTCTGTAAGAATTGAAGTGTTTATTAAAATGAAAGCATAAAATTTTAAATATTAATTCTGAGATTAACTGTACAACTTAAAATATTATTTAAAAGAAGGATCTTAAATAAAATGTAATTTAATTTATACCATTTGTGAAATTTTTTCTCAACTAAAGAATTAGTTGAAAATCCCTAACCTGTTATTTCCTAAAAAATTCACTTATAACTTTCATATTAGTGTCAGTTCTTAGTCTCTTTTCTGCTAGACTGTGTCACTTCCAAATACTTTAATAAAGACATTGTACTGTTAACCAGTATATATTCCTTACTACCTAATAAACCAACCAATCATTTTGTAAATATAAAATAATTTTTCTTTATTCTCTAAAGTATCTCACTGTTCTCATTCCCCTTTGGTGACCTATGAACCTTTCTTTTCCCAAATGAAAAGTAGAGAAAAAAATATGGCAACTTAATGTGACTGCAACAGTCTCTGTAAAATGCCTCTGTTGGAGTTTTCTTCCTATCAGGAACATAATTCTTAGCAAACAGGTCACTAACTCACTTAATTAACTCTCTTCTATGTTCTCAGAGGCGTTGCCATATCAAACCTAAATTGGCTTAGTATTTAACAACCTGTACAAGCCCTTTGGGAAACCTGTTTTTAACAAAAATGGCTTCTTAAATAGCCTTTGGTCTCCTTAAAGGATTCTAATTACTGCATAAAATCCTAATACACCTATTAGCAATGCATACATATGCAAATTTTCAACAGAGAGAGAGATAAATTTCTTACTTGTTTCCCTAAAGGGCATTCTAGTATTATTTTCCTTTAAACCTTACTTGACCTATGAACACCTGATATACAGATATTGTACCCAAGGAACACTCCAGCACTTTGGCAATTAAGAAACATATCTGAAGACTTGTTTTGGATTGCTCTGTACTCTTCTAGGATCTGAGATACAGAGATTGAAGGAGAGTCATCCCCTCTTTCGATTTTTCCTATTTATAAATTGTTTTTGTTTGTTTGCTTTGTTTCTAATATTTACTTTTTGCCAGTCATCCCGCTATGATCAGGGTTGCAAATTCAATTAAGCCATGATTTCTTTTCTCTAAGAAATTGCAGTCTAGTGAGTAATAGTGGAGGAAAAAACAAAACCAAATGACAATTTGAGGCTAGATTTTGTAAGGATTACAATATATTTTTAAGTAAGTACAAAATTGGGGCATCTTATTTAGACCAGGAGATTCCAGATTTCCCAGAGAGGGTAATATTTGAGCTGGATTCTTAAGAATAAGTCAGACTGTGATGGAATAGGGAAGGACCATTCTGAGTAGAAAGAGGGTTGAAATATGGAGGTGAATACGATTTCTCTGAGGACAAAAAAAGTAGTTCAGAACTGTTGGCTGTATGACTTTCTATAGGAGGTGGTGGCTGAAGCCAAGGGGATAGCAGGACTGTTGAAGGCATTGGAAGAAAAGGGAACACATATATTACATTTTAATAAACTAATCTAGATGGAACTGTTAGGATAAAAATTTTTGGAAAATTTGGGACTCATATAACAAAAATCCAAAGATGAAATCCATCAAATTCAATTAAACATTCAAGCCATATTTGAATATAGCAGATGAGTCTAATGCAGATGGATACCCATATATGAAAATAACTTGCTAAAAGTTTTGTTTAGTTTTCTTAGTTCATGTAAAATGTTCTTTATGCAAAAAAAAAAAGATCTTTATGCAAATTTTTTATCTTTATGCAAATTTTTTATTTACAACTCAGATTTTTAGGATCATGGGCATTAAGTAATACCAGGTACAGCTAAGTAAAGAGCGGTAAAATATCAGAAGGCTCAAGCAAAAATTAATCTATTTATTTGAAGCCATTACCTATATGTAATAAGTTGTATACAAAGAAGATGAAGCAAATCATAATCAAAATGACCTTATAATTATGTGATAAATGTCACCTACTATTAAAACAATTTTATACACACATATATTTTCATGGAGTTGATTTTTTTTTCTGATTTTCTTGTCTATGTTCACAAATTCTGACAGTAACTCATATTTATTTTCTCTCCACTGATACACAAGTAGGGACAGTGTAAAGACATAAAACATTTATAAGGTCTAAATACCCTTAAGTTTTGTGCACTGGAGCTCATATGAGATATGATCCAACCTGTGTAGTTTAGGAGAGCCAAAGCAATTTTTCACTGCCTTAGCACTCAGTTCAACTTAAGAAAAATTACCTATCGAATGTGATTATACTACTGAACAAGTTGATGCTGTTTATCTGACTAGAGAATGGTGTCCAGCTACCTAACAGATGTTCTGGGCATCATGCAAATTGTTAAAAGTGCATATGATAGTCATTATCTTAACATTACTATATTTGCTCTATAGAGCTTTCTGGGCTGATTTCACAGGAGGACATTTAGAGGAAGGTATGCTGCAACAGATTCATTTTTCTGCTTTTCCATGTTCCTATTTATATATTTATAAATATGTATCATATATATATATATGTTTTTAAGGTACAGTATGGTAAACTAATCTGAAAATAATTTAGCCCTAGTGGAACCAAACCATGCACAATTCCTGAAAGAACAAAATGCAAATGTAGAACAAATCTTTTTGATTTTTTTCTTCTTCTTTTTTTTTAATGGAAGGCATCATATATGATTGTATGTGAATTTTAAATTTGCCATTTCTTTGGTGGCCTATGTAATGCCATAGGTTTAAATAGCCAGTTCTTCTGCTTTGAAAATTGTCTATGACTTCTTTTCTCCCTAGGGATCAGTTGATTTCCAATTTGCTGATGCTGAACTAAACCAATGATTGTCCTAAACTTATTGAGCTCAAAAGGCTGCTGGTTTGCAAATGTCTTTGTGGATATCATTAATTAGATTGCTGTAAAAATATGCTTTTTAGAAAGCTATATGATAAATTAGATCATTAATACACAGGTTACCTTTCTTGGACACTATTTCACTTTCTCTTGGACCACTTGCTCAGGGGGACACTTCCATGCCCCGAGGCACATCTATGAGGGCACCCACATGAGTGAGCTTGGTAAAAGGTCTTTTATCTTCAGTCAGTCTGTACTGGAGAAGACTTCGGTCCTGGGTTACATCCTGATTACAACCTCAAGAGACCTGAGCCATAGCACTCAGCTGAGCAATAACCAGATTCCTAAAATGACAGACATTTTTTCCATTTAATTTGTTACATAGCTACAAACAATTAATATACAGCATTCAATAAATGTTTACTACCAAATATGGGAGTGAAAAGGTAAAAACTGAGATTAAAAGAAGAAAAATCAGGGCATATGAGAATTATCATTTTTAGACTGGATCATGGGACATTCAGATCAATATTTCCACAATAATATATATTCAAAGAATGCTTTACCAAGCAGTATCTTCAGTATCTTATTACCATCAGACATTAGGGGAAAACTTCAATGCTCAAGTGATATTCCTTTTTTTTAAGTTTTTATTTATTTACTCATGAGAGACACAGAGGGAGGCAGAGACATAGGCAAAGGGAGAAGCAGGCTCCCTGGGGGAAACCGGATGTGGGACTCAATCCCAGGACCCCGGGATCATGCCCTGAGCCCAAGGCAGATGCTCAACCACTGAGCCACCCAGGCGTCCCTTCAAGTTATAGTCCTTACATTAACTATTACTTATGTGGTATCCTTTAGTGAGCTTGGTGATTACCATCCACTGTAGCAGCCACTTCTTCCCTTTTCTTTCTCTCATTCTCTCCTCTAATGCTCCTCTCTTCCAAAGAGAGAGTTCACTGGTGCCCTCTCTTCTCTCCTATTCAACTGTTTCACTCCTCACTCACAGGTTATTTCTTTTTTATACATGTACACACTCAAAAGGCATAACCACATGCAATGACAAAGAAATTGAGTTTTTGGCATAGTCGAATGAAATGTTTTGCTCAATAGTTTACTAAAAGTCTGAATTAAGTAATCTGAATAATACAAACAAAATCTATCACTTAAGTGAGGGAGATAGCAGTTTTGATGTTTTTCATTTGTTTCAAAAGAAATAAAAAGCTAGAGTCAAGAGTTTGCTTTTTTAAAAATCTATACAGAACTTTATGATTATCCTAAAACAAATAAATTATTTTTGTGTGTGTGTGACTACTTTTGCTATCAGAAACATAGTTATGAAATTTTTAATGCATTATTGGTTATTCAACCTTTTATATAGCTATAATTTTAAAGTAGTTACATGCTGCCAATATTTACATAAATTACCTTAATTCATCCCTGTTGTTTTTTTATCTTAGCTCTAGCCGACTTAACTAAATACCACAGACTGTATGGCTTAAATAACAGATATTTATTTCTCACAGTTTTGGAGGCTAGAAGTCCACAAGCAAGTTACCAGCAAATTTGGTTCCTTGTGAGGGTCTTTTCCTGGTTTGCAGACAGTCTCCTTCCCATTGGGAAGGGATATCACAGGGCAGATAGAGAGGGAAGAAGGGAAGGTATAAGGGAGGGAGAGAGGGAGAGAGAGAGCCCACGCGTGCACGAACACTTGGGTGTGCACACACAGCATATGTTTGTGGGGTGTGTGTATATTGGTTTCTCTGCTTATTTTTTTTTTAAGATTTTATTTACTTCTTTAGAGAGGGCACAAGCAGGGGGAGAGGCAAGGGAGAGGGAGAAACAGGCTTCTCACTGAGCAGAGAGCCGGATGCAGGGCTTCCTTCCAGGAACATGAGGTCATGACCTGAACCACCCAGGCGTCCTTCTGCTTCTTCTTAGAAGGACATTAATGTCATTATGAGGGCCTCACTCTCATGACCTCATCTAACACTAATTACCTCCAAATGGCTCCACCTCCAAATACCAACACATCTGTGGTTAGTGCTTCTATATATGAATTTGAAGGGAGTACAACCATTTGGACCATAACATTCTTATCTTTAAGAGAAGATCCCTTCATTATAATTAAGATATAAGCTATTCTTCATTTCTAATGATACTTGGTTATAAAATATGTTATTCTAAGGCTGTTAGCTTGTTTTATTAAATTTTTAATCAAATGTTTAAATTTTTAAAAATTATTTGTTATACATAATTGCTTCTTTCTTACTAATGATTTGATAATCACTTATTTTCCTTTAAATAACATTGAGTGAACAAATTTTTATGCTGAAATGGGTGTTCTTAAATGATAATATTTTTATTAGCTAATTTATTTTTTTTATTATTAGCTCATTTATACCATCATACAAATTTATGGTTGATTTGACAGAAAAATACATTATTTGTTCATCCTATTATTTCTTTTCCTCTAACTAGAGAGATAGTGTTAAGACCTTTTACCAAATAAAATGATTGTCTTTAGAAAATGTCAGGCAATAAGACACAAAGAAATAGAGAATAAGTATTAACTCTTCTTTAAATGTTTGGTAGAATTCACCTGTGAATCTATCTGGTTTTGGACCTTTGTTTTTTCATAGTTTTTTGAGGACCGGTTCATTTCATTACTAGTTATAGGTTTGTTTAGATTTTCTATTTCTTTTTAGTTCAGTTTTGGAAGATTGTGTGTTTTTAGAAACTTATGTATTCCTTCTAGTTCTATGTTGTCTAATTTGTTGGCATATAATTTTTTGTAGTATTCTCTTATAAATCTTTATATTTCTGTAGTATCAGTTGTTACTTCTCTTGCATTTATGATTTTATTTCAGTGCTTTTCCCTTCTCTCTCTCTCTCTCTCTCTTTTTTTCCTGTTGAATCTGGCTAAGGATTTATCAATTTTGTTTATCTTTTCAAAGAACCAGCTCTCAGTATCATTGATTTTTTTTGTATTGATTTTAGTCTCTATGTCATTTATTTCAGCTCTGATCTTTATTATTTCCTTCCTTCTACTCACCTTGGGCTTTGTTTGTTCTTCTTTTTCTAGTTCCTTTAGGTTTAAGGTTAGATTGTTTATTTGAGCTTTTTCTTGTTTCTTGAGGTAGGTCTATATCACTATATATTTCCCTCTTAGCACTGCTTTCTGTGTGTCCCAAAGATTTTAGACAGTTGTGTTTTCATTTAAATTTGTCTCCATGTTTGTTTGTTTGCTTTAATTTCTTCTTTGATTGCTTTGTTCACTTATTGATCGTTTAGCATCGTGTTGTTTAGCCTTCACATATTTGTGCTTTTTCCAGTTTTTTTTCTTGTAATTTTCTTCTAGTTTCATGCAGTTGTGATTATTATATCAATCTTGTTGGTTTGATCCCTTTATCATTATTTAATATCATCCTTTGTCTGCTATTATTTATCCAAAGAAACCAAAACACCAATTTGAAAAGATAGATGTACCCCTATGTTTATTGCAGCATCATCTACAATGGCCAAGATATGAAAGCAACCTAAGTATCCTATATCGTATACATATACATATATATCATATATATAACATATTATATTTATATAACGGAATATTATGCAGTCAAGGTCTTATACAGTCATAAGACCTTGCCATTTGTGACAACATGGATGGACCTAGAGTGTATTATGCTAATGACATAAGACAGACTGAGAAAGATAAATACCATATGATTTCACTCATATGTGGAATTAAAAAACAGACAAATAAACAATCAGACCTATAAATACAGAAAACAAACTAATGGTCTCCAGAGGGAAGGGACGTGGGGAGACAGGCAATATGGGTAAATGGTCATGGGACACACAGCTATCCAATTATGTAGTGAACAAGTCAGTGGAATAAAAGGCGTAAGTACTGTAGTAAATGACACTGATATTATAGATGACAGATGGTAGCTACACTAGTGATGAGCACAGCATAATGTATAAACTTGTGGAAGCACTATGTTTTAAACCTGAAACTGATGAAATATTGTGTCAGTCATATTAAAAAAAATAAAATCTAAGAAGGAAACAAAGAAATAGAACAAAGTTGGCATTTTCATAAAAGTTAGGTACTATTTTGAATGTAGAAAGTCCAGATCTTCTGTGTTGAGCCACAATGGAAGTGGTAGTTTAGTAAATTTGAAGGTTTTCAATTTTGTGTCAATTTTACAGATCTTATATTGGCATAGAATTTGAGTTTCACTTGGAACATCAGCAGATGCTACTTGTTTTTCTTTTTATACACAGCTTTGTGTGATGAATCCTCTGGTTTCTTATTTCTACAGTGTTGTAACTTAAAATACTGTCATGGAGTGATTCTTAGGTGTCACTGCCATTGGCAGCTGGCAGGAGCTAAAAAATATAATCATTATAAATTTTCCCTATATGGACCCCCAAATTTTCATCTTTATCTAAATCTCAGTTGCAATCAGACTAAGAAAAGAAATTACATACTTCTACTCAAAAGGTAGTTCTACATTAACTTTTCACTCAGAACATTTTGTCTTAAAGCAAAAATACTGACAACATTTTTGTAATTAAAAAAAAGAAAATGATCTTCAAAAGATATAACAGATAAATAAAATACTAAATTATAGATACATTCCATTATTTCTTAGAGTTTTTCATAGCATTATTTTTCAAGATCTTGTTTTAGGGAGACAATGAGGATTATTATTAGAGTTTTGTTTTAAATCAATATATTATTTTTTAGAGTTTGAGATGATTTCATAAAAATGTGAGAGAAAAGTGTGAGAGTAAACATATAGCAAACCTCATATTCATTACTATTCTTTATTTTTTTTTTTTTAGATTTTATTTATTTATTCATGAGAGACACAGAAAGAGAAAGAGGCAGAGACACAGGCAGAGGGAGAAGCAGGGAACCTGATATGGGACTTGATCCCGGGACTGTGGGATCATGCCCTGAGCTGAAGGCAGGCGCTAAACTACTGAGCCACCCAGGCATCCGAATTACTATTCATTATTAAAATTAAGATCAATTTTTAATGGACAATGGGTGACTTACCAGATATATATTTACTATTTATTGATGACTTTTATGTATGTTAATAAGCACAATTTCTTACAGAAAATGTCATGTATAACTTACACTCACTACTGGAACAAAATGAAAATATTTCACTGTCAGTAGAAAAATTGAGAAGGAATATATATATATATATATATAGAGAGAGAGAGAGAGAGAGAGAAGGAATACATATAAATATATATATATAATTGAGAAGGAATATATATATATATATATATATATATATATAATATTAGTGGCAGATCAATCAATCACCAGCTTGCCTTTTTACTTAAAAATGTTTCTATGCTTACGCTTAAGTTATTGTAGTTTTCAAACATTTGAGTTGTGGTATAGCAGATAAAATGAAGCCTCAAATCATTCTCTAATCTTAAGAACATCCTGGCAGAATTACGGAGACTTGTCCGTTAAAATTGATTTCCTCTTAAAAAAAAGTAGACTTTTCTTATTGTGTTAAAAAATGATTTTATCTATTAAGTGTCTTTTCTTGTGAAGATCATTTCCTTTTATGACCCAGAAAGAAAAATGTTCTTTTTCCATCAAAGTTTTTATATCCACTATACTTTCTCATCAGTAATATATATTGCAAACAAAATGGAATATAATCCAAAAACAGTAATCTTTTTTAAATGAATACAGAATAGCTATCATTGCTAATACTAGTGATCTTAATTTGCAGCATGTGTTGTTTAATTTTATGATGCTTTTTGACTTTAATAAAAGCAATAGATGGCAGACTTGTATGCTGAATCAATGTTATGGAATAAGAAATCAGGATCTTTACACTGTAATTTTGAAAACTACTGGTAAACCATAGGCAACGAGCTTTTTTTTAGACTCTAAAAATACTTGTGGAGATTTAGAACTGAGGTGCATGTTGTGTCCGTTATTGTTAGTGATGATGGTTAGGTTTGTTGGTTGTTGTTTTAACAAGACTACTCAAGGACAGTACAATACAGTTAAATACCTTTCCACCTATTCACAAGGCTTTTAAAGTTAGACTTTATCTGACATAGATACTATCTATATTGAATGGAAAAGCAGATTCTGATATTTTCTGCATTTGTTGCTAATTGATAGCTCATTGAACTATAATGAAATTAGAATATTTCCAGAAAAAAACAAAATATTTTAAAAGAGAGGCCAGGAATTGCAATTCCCTGCCTGAAATTATAATAACATCTTTTCTGTAATAGCAGAACAGAAATTAGGATGTCTTGAGTAAAAAGCTCACATATTTGGAGGAATAATTCTAAATATTGAAAGAATGTACTCGTAAAAGTAAAGGTTAGATTGGGTAGTTAGAAAATTCGACATGGGAGGCGGGGCAAGTTGGTGGAGGAGTAGGGTCCTCACCTCACCTGGCCCCACCAACTTACCTGGATAACTTTCAAACCATCCTGAACCTACGAATTCAACCTGAGATTTAAAGAGAGAACAGCCGGAAGCTACAGAGAGAAGGGTTTTTGCTTCTAGGAAGGTAGATAGAAAGAAAGAAATAAAATAAAAAAGAATCAAGGGGGGAGGGGCCCCGCGAGGAGCCGGGCTAAGGCCGGGGGGTGGGGGGAGCCTCCGGACAGGAGAGCCCAGCCCCGGAGAAGTGGGAGCTTTAAAAATCTGCACCAGATTCCTCCCCGACCCAAAGGCGCTCAGCCGGGAACTGGGGCAGAACCGAGGACGGGCGGTGGGGCCTCCGGTCTCCCGGGGTCACTAACAGAGGAGGTGCGCCCGGGGGAGAGCGCCCCACACCCCACGGCTGAGCTGGGTAAAGGGCTGGAGCGCCCGGCGGGGCCTCGGGGAGAAGCCAGGGGTCAGGCGGGGGCTCCGGGCGGAGGGGGCTGCGCCCTGCTGCCTTCGGGGGCCGCGGGCCGGGAGCACGATCCCAGCAGCGCAGGCCCCGGACCCCAGGGCTCCCAGGGGCACAGCCGGGATCCTGAGCTCCCCCGGGACAGGTGGAGGTGGGGAGGGTACAGGACAGCGAGGACACTTCTGTCGCTGGGCGCCCCCAAGCTGTGAAGGTCAGCGCCCCCCGCCTCTGGAGCATCCAGGCCCCTGCGGACTGGGAGCTGTGTAGTTACTGCGGGAGCTGACTCCAGGGCTGGAGACCTGGCCGCTGCCAGTGTAGTTCCTCCTGGTGTCACCCTGTGCCTGGGAGGGGCTGGGCCGCCAGGGAACAGGGACCTCATGCGGTAAACAGCTCCCACTGAGCCCGGCACCTGCTGAGGGGTGGGGGGGTGGGGGGCATCTCCCCAGATGCACACACCTGAGAATCAGCACAGCAGGTCCCTCCCCCAGAAGACCCGCTGGAAGGACAGGGGAAGAACAAGTTCTTGACCAAGCAGGGCTGCAAAGCTCCAGGACTGAGTGAAAATAGTATATAGAATTAGAGGGTCCTTTTTTTCCCTTTTCCCATTATAACTTGTTTTTCTATCAGGCTAAAAATTTCCAATATTTTTTCTCTTTCCCCACCTTAACTACAATATTTTACCAGCTCTTCATTTTTAAGTTTTTTCTTTGTCGAATTTCATATTTTTCAATTACATGTCTTAGATATATTTTTCACTTCTGGATTCCCCTCAATTAAATTTTGGTAGATATATGAGATTAGGGTTTTTGTTTTTTTTTTTTTTTTGTGCCTCGTTTTGTTTTACAGTGGTGGAAGTTACTACCCTCTAAAACCAACATATACCCAGAACCAAGTGGAATACCATGTTGGTTGATTCTGTGAGATTATACTCTCTCTTTTTTCCCATTCTGCTCCCTCTTTTATCTCATTTATGTTTTGGGGGTCAATCTTGGGGCTTACCACAAGTATTGCTGGTTTATATAAATTTGGGACTGAGCATCTTCTAACATACAGAACTTAATACACTTAGAACCAAGATGATCACTCTCCAGGACCCCTCAGGTAGACTAAATTCTCTCTCCACTACCACTTCCTCACCAACACCATCACCCACCTTTTTTTTTTTTCTTTTACTTTTCCTCTTTACTTTTGTTTCTTTTCTTCTTTTTATTTTCTCTTCATTTTTTACGGTTTTTGGCTTTTTATTTTTACTACTTTGTTTTAAAATTTGTTTTTCTCTTTAGAGGTCCTTTTATTTTGTTCTGTTCTTCTTTTTGTTTTATTTTCTGATCTCTGACCTCTTCAGAATCATCTAGGGTGTATTTTACCTAGGTCATGGTTGAAATTTTTGACTCAGCCCTCTCATACAGCCATTCTGCACTGTACAAAATGACTAGAAGGAAGAATTCACCACAAAAGAAAGAAACAGAAACAATAGTCTCTGCCACAGAGTTACAGAATTAGGATTTCAATGCAATGTCAGAAATTCAACTCAAAAGTACAATTATAAAGCTACTGGTGGCTCTGGAAAAAAAGCGTAAAGGATTCTAGAGACTTTGTTACTGCAGAATTGAGATCTAATCAGGCCGAAATTAAAAATAGATTAAATGAGATGCAATACAAACTGGATGTCCTAACTGCTAGGGTTAATAAGGTGGGAGAGTGACATAGAATACGAATTGATATGGTAAAGAAGGAAGCTGAGGAAAAAAGAGAAAAACAATTAAGAGCCAATGAGGAAAGGCTAAGGGAAATAAATGATATCTTGGCAAGAAAGAATCTATGTATAATTGGGGTTCCAGAAAAGGCTGATACAGAGAGAGAACCACAAAGTATATTCAGATCTAGGAGGTAGAGAGGAACCCCCTAAATTCAATAAAAACCATTCAACATCTCAACACTTAATAGTGAAAGTTGCAAATTTCAAAGATAAAGAGAACATTCTTTTTTTTGGTTTTATTTTTGTTTTATTATTTATTTATTTATTTATTTATTTTTTAAGAGAAAATTCTTTTTTTTTTTAAAAAAAATTTTTTTTTTAATTTATTTATGATAGGCACACAGTGAGAGAGAGAGAGGCAGAGACACAGGCAGAGGGAGAAGCAGGCTCCATGCACCGGGAGCCCGATGTGGGATTCGATCCCGGGTCTCCAGGATCGCGCCCTGGGCCAAAGGCAGGTGCCAAACCGCTGCGCCACCCAGGGATCCCTAAGAGAAAATTCTTAAAGCAGCACAAGACAAGAGATTCTTAACTCATATGGGGAGAAATATCAGATTCACAGCAGACCTCTGCCAGAGACCTGGCAGGCCTGAAAGGACTGGCATGATATACTCATGGTATTAAATGAGAAGAACTTGAGGCCAAGAATACTTTATCCAGCAAGGCTGTCATTCAGAATAGAAGGAGAAATAAAGAGCTTTCAGGATAGGCAGAAACTGAAAGAATATGTGACCACCAAACGAGATCTGCAAGAAATATTAAGGGGGACCCTGTAAAAGAAAGAGGGAGCCCAAAGAAACAATCCACAAAAACAGGGACTGAATAGGTAATACAATGACAGTAAATTCATGTCTTTCAATAGTTACTCTGAATGTGAATGGGCTAAGTGATCTGATCAAAAGATGCAGGGTATCAGATTGAATAAAAAAGCAAAACCTATTTATATATTGTCTACCAGAGACTCATTTTAGACCTAAAGACACGTCCAACCTGAAAGTGAAGGGTTGGAGAACCATTTACCATTCAAATGGTCCTCAAAAGAAAGCAGAGGTAGCAGTCCTTAATCGGATAAATTAAAGTTTATACCAAAGACTGTAGTAAGAGATAAAGAGGGACACTATATCATAGTGAAGGGGTCTATCTCACAAGAATACTTAACAATCATAAATATTTTTACCTCTAATGTGGGAGCTGCCAAGTATATCAATCAATTAATAACCAAAATAAAGACATACTTAGATAATAATACACTAATAGTAGATTTCAACACGGCACTTTCAGCAAATGACAGATATTCTAAGCAGAGCATCACCAAAGAAACAAGGGCCTTAAATGATACACTGGACCAAATAGATTTTACAGAGATATACAGAACTTACATCCAAACGTAACTGAACACACATTCTTCTCTAGTGCACATGGAACTTTCTCCAGAATAGACCACATACTGGATCACAAATTGGGTCTCAACCGATACCAAAATTGGGATTGTCCCCTGCATATTTTTAGACCACAGTGCTTTAAAACTAGAACTCAATCACAAGAAGAAATTTGGAAGAAACACAAACACATGGAGGTTAAAGAGCATCCTACTAAAAGATGAATGGGTCAACCAGGAAATTAGAGAAGAATTAAAAGGATTCATGGAAACTAATGAAAATGAAAATACAACCATTCAAAATCTTTGGGACACAAAAAAAGTGGTCCTAATAGGGAAATACTTTGCAATACAAGCCTCCCTCAAAAAACTGGAAAAAACTCAAATACACAAGCTAACTTCGCATCTAAAGGAATTGGAGAAAGAACAGTGAGTAAAACCTCCACCATGCAGAAGAGAGATAATAAAGATGCAGCAGAACTCAATGAAATAGAGACTAGAAGAACTGTAGAACAGATTAAAAAAAAAAAAAAAAACAGGAATTGATTCTTTGAAAGAATTAGTAAGATAGATAAACCATTAGCCAGCCTTATCATAAAGAAAAAAGAAAAGACTAAAGTAATAAAATCATGAATAAAAGAGGAAAGATCACAACCAATACGAAGGAAATACAAACGGTTTTAAAAATGTATTGTGAGCAGCTATATGCCAGCAAATTAGGCAGCTGAGAAAAAAAGGATGCATTTCTGGGGAACCACAAACTACCAAAACTGGAACAGGAAGAAATAGAAAATCTGAACAGGCCAATAACCAGTGAGGAAATTAAAGCAGTCATCAAAAACCTCCCAAGACACAGAAGTCCAGGGCCAGATGGCTTCCCAGGGGAATTCTATCAAATGTTGAAAGAAGAAACAAAACCTATTCTACTAAAGGTGTTTCGAAGGGCAGAAAGGGACAGAATACCTCCAAATGCGTTTTATGAGACCAGCATTACTTTAATTCCAAAACCAAAGACTCCATCAAAAAGAATAATTATAGACCAATCTCCCTGATGAGCATGGATGCAAAAATTCTCACCAAGGTACTAGCCAATAGGATCCAACAGTACATTAAGAGGATTATTCACCATGACCAAATGGGATTTATCCCCGGGATGAAAGAGTGATTCAACACTCATAAAACAGTCAACATCATAGATCACATCAACAAGAGAAAAAACAAGAACCAACCATATGATCCTCTCAATAGATGCAGAGAATGCATTTGACAAAATACAGCATCCATTCCTGATTAAAACTCTTCAGAGTATAGGGATAGAGGAAACATTTCTCAATATCTTAAAAGCCATCTACGAAAAGCCCACAGCAAATATCATTCTCAATGGGGAAGAACTGAGAGCCTTTGCCCTAAGATCAGGAACACGACAGGGATGTCCAGTCTCACCACTGCTATTCCACATAGTACTAGAAGTCCTAGCCTCAGCAATCAGACAACAAAAAGAAATAAAAGGCATTTGAATTGGCAAAGAAGAAGTCAAACTCTCCCTCTTTGCAGATGACATGATACTGTATATAGAAAACCCAAAAGACTCCACTCCAAGATTGCTAGAACTCATAGAGCAATTCAGCAATGTGGCAGGATACAAAATCAATGTACAGAAATCAGTGAATTTCTATACGCTAACATTGAGACTGAAGAAAGAGAAATTAAGGAATGAATCCCATTTACAATTGCACCCCAAACCATAAGATACCTAGGAATAAGCCTAACCAAAGAGGTAAAGGATCTATATCCTAAAAAGTATAGAACACTTCTGAAAAATTGAGGAAGACACAAAGAGATGGAAAAACATTCCATGCTCATGGATTGGAAGAATAAAAATTGTGGAAATGTCTATGCTACTCAGGGCAATTTACACGTTCAGTGCAATCCCTATCAAAATACCATGGGCTTTCAGGGCAGCCCAGGGCGCTCAAGAATTTAGCGCCACCTTTGGCCCAGGGCCTGATCCTGGAGACCTGGGATCAAGACCCGGGATTGAGTCCCATGTCGGGCTCCCTGCATTGAGCCTGCTTCTCCCTCTGCCTGTGTCTCTGCCTCTCTCTTTCTCTGTGTGTCTCTCATGAATAAATAAATAAAATCTTAAAAAAAAAATACCATGGACTTTCTTCACAGAGTTGGAACAAATAATCTTAAGATTTGTATAGAATCAGAAAAGACCCTGAATAGCTTGAAGAATATTGAAAAAGAAAACCAGAGCCGGGGGCATCTCAATGCCAGATTTCAAGCTGTATTAGAAAGCTGTGATCTTCAGGACAGTATTGTACTGGCACAAAAACAAACACATAGGTCAATGGAACAAAATAGACAACCCAGAAATGGGCCCTCAACTCTATGGTCAACTAATAATATTCGACAAAGCAGGAAAACTATCCACTGGAAAAAGGACGGTCTCTTCAATAAATGGTGCTGGGAAAATGGGACAGCCAGGTGCAGAAGACTGAAACTGGACCATTCTCTTACACCATACACAAAGATAAACTCAAAATGGATGAAAGATCTAACTGCGAGACAAGAATCCATCAAAATCCTATAGGAGAACACAGGCAACACTCTTTTTGAACTTGGCCACAGTAACTTCTTACAAGATACACCTATGAAGGCAAGGTAAACAAAAGCAAAAATGAACTATTGGGACTTCATCAGGATAAAAAGCTTCTGCACAGAAAAAGAAACAGTCAACAAAACTAAAAGACAACCTGCAGAATGGGACAAGATATTTGCAATTGACATATCAGATAAAGGACTAGTATCCAACATGTATAAAGAACTTATTAAACTCAACACCCAAGAAACAAAAAATCCAGTCATGAAATGGGCAGAAGACATGAATAGAAATTTCATCAAAGAAGACATACACATGGCCAACAAGCACATGAGAAAATGTTCCGCATCACTTGACATCAGGGAAATACAAATCAAAACCACAATGAGATACCACCTCACACCAGTGAGAATGGGGAAAATTAACAAGACAGGAAACAACAAATATTGGGGAGGATTTGGAGAAAGGGGAACCCTCTTGCACTGTTGGTGGGAATGCCGACTGGTGCAGCCACTCTGGAGAACTGTGTGGATATTCCTCAAAAAGTTAAAAATAGAGCTACCCTATGACCCAAGAATTACACTCCTGGGTATTTACCCCAAAGATACAGATGTAGTGAAATGCCAGGACACCTGCACCCCAAAGTTCATAGCAGAATGTTCACAATAGCAAAACTATGGAAGGAACCACAATGTCCTTCAACAGATGAATGGATAAAGAAGATGTGAAATATATTAATGGAGTATTAGAAATGTGAGATATATAATGGAATATTAGCCATCAGAAAGGATGAATACCTACCATTTGCTTCAATGTGGATGGAACTGGAGGGTACTATGCTGAGCGAAATAAGTCAATCAAAGAAGGACAATCATCATATAGTTTCACTCGTACGGGGAATATACGAAATAGTGAAAGGGATTATAAGGGAAAGAAGGGGAACTGAGTGGGAAATATTAGAGAGAGACAAACCATGAGAGACTTCTAACTCTGGGAAATGAACAAAGGGTTGCAGAAGGGGAGGTGGGCAGGGGGTGGGATAACCAGGTGATGCGCACTGAGGAGGGCACTTGATTGGATGAGCATTGGGTGTTATACTATATGTTGGCAAATCGATCTTCAATAAAAACAAATGAAAAAAAAAAAAGGAAATCTTAGGAGGCAGCCACACTGGAAATATTTAAAAAGTCACTGAATTATACACTTTACAGTGATAAAATTGTAGTTTATATAAATGATAACCTCAATAAGGCTATTTAAAAAAAAGAAACTTCAACATGATCTCAATATATGTAAAAATATAATAATCTTCATTTCCTAATAAGTGAAATGAGAATTGTGCTTCCTAAACACTACTTAACAAGATATGGTAAAATAAAATTTGGTAAGTTATGAATGGCATGAGTGTCTTAGGAATGATATCTTATAGAGGTGCATAGTATTTCCTTTATTTTCTAGTTGGTTTCTTGGGATGTAACTTCTAATATTTATATAAGGCCAAAATCTTAAATATGAAATGTTTTTAATGTTTATTATGAATGTAGGTAAAAATTTATTAAGAACATTTTTAAAAGGAATATTTTTAGAAGTCTGAACTTATAAAATAACCCAGTTTCTATGGAATATGTTTATAAGTTTTCATTTACCTCTATTCTGAAATATGTTTTATATTTGGATTTTCATTTTTCAGATTGTGATTCGATTTTTTTTACTTAATCAAAATCAGAGATATATTATTCCTTGAGGTGGTGATGGTTAAGAAATATTATATGAAGGGTTACTTTGTTAGAAGATCTGATTACTAACATTTTCTATAATATATGAATCATAGAAAATTTGTATTGAGATTTATTAATGAGCCTAAGATACTTAAATCTTTTGCCATAATTATGCATCTTGCACTCTGTATGCCACAACGGTATTTTGAAGTACTATACTTTGCATTTTGCTTCACAAAAATAGTTGATCTGATAAATTCCTTTTTGCTAGATGCTGTCATGTCCGTCTTTTTAATACCCTCCTTGTTCATTATAAGTGCCATTAGCCATACTGCCTAATGAAAGGTACCTCATATCAAGTCTGATTACTGCTCTAATGTTTTCCAGGCGTGCTTGGTGATGAGCCTGGCATATGAAACAATTTCCTACAGTAATAAAACTAATTAAAGTAGGCAGTCATCCACATACCACTTTCTAATGAATTATAATAAGCTCATTAATCTCAACCACTCTTATTCCAAAAAGTCCATTGATGGGACCTGTATGTAAGAGTAAAATTCTCAGCCTTAAAATGTACAACTTTTACAGAATCTAAGAATACTTTGTGAACTTACGTTAAAAAAATTATAAACTGCTGATCAATTCTCTAAATGAAATGTATAGCTTCTAAACTCTGCCCAGATTACTTATTGGCAAGCTCCTTTTCTATTTGAGTCCTCCTATAATTAACAAAAGAAAAATGATTCATTGTATATTAGTAACTCTTCAGCACCTTGAAGACTAAAATTGAATGAACTTACTCCATATAATTTTTCTAGAGATCATATGAAAATGATTGAGTGTTTGAGATCAAGTGATAAAAACACAGTCTGTTTCCTCTCCAGAGAGAGCTAGTGTATTTGCTCAAAATGTCAAGACATAATAATATTTTTTTGTTAACTCTTCTTCAAATTTGTGAGGTGCTCAATGAAACAACATAAGAATTATTATTCCATTCAGTTACACTAGTTTGATAATGTAGACCAATCGTTCTGGAGATAACTTTACCATCAAAGAGATAGGTTGTTAAACATAGCATATGGAGAAACAGTTTCAGAACTACCAATGTGATTAGTAAGAAAACATATTTTTCAGGAGTGTGGGGTTTATTCTATTTTCATTATATTTGGTGTTTTAAAAATGTAGCAGTTCCCTTTGAAGCTCATCACTACTATGACACACATGTGAGTTTCTTACTTACAAAGTTAATTATAAATATGTACATCTTAAAATTGATACAGAATGTTAGTAATGGGTTAACTGAAAATAGGCACATTTTAATTTATGGAATTAACATATTTTAAATTGTTCATGTATGAATTATTAGCTAATATTTCATAGTTTTTTAGAGAAAATGAGGTTGGGTATTCTGTGCAGAGTATTTTCTTTTATAAAAGAAATGTCTTAATGTTTGGCCTTTGTAAGTATAGATGTAGTGAAACTATCCCTGAATAAAATGTCTCCCAATCTGGGATCAGCTACAATTGTGGTGACCAGTTGCCACTGTATGTGACGATGATTTGGTTCTATGCTTGAGCAAAAATCAGGAACAGGGCTTTTGATACAGATTCCTCCATTATCTGGCTGTTTGGTCTTAAGAAAGTAATTTACGCAGCATCTAATTCAGTATATTCATATGGAAGGTAAGGGGATTAGGCTAGAGAAGTGTATTCCAAATGTGTCAAAAATGTGTTTCAAATAATTTTTTAAAGATTTTATTTATTTATTTGAGAGAAAGAGGGAGAGAGAGAGAGAGAGAATGTGGGCACAAGCCTGCAAGCAGGGAGATGATGGACAGAGGGGGAGGGAGAGGAAGAGAACCCCAAGCTGACTCCACACTGGGCACAGAGATCCTGGGGCTGGATTTCACCACACTGATTTCAGGACCAAAATCAAAACCAAGAATGAGTCACTCAACTGACTAAGCCACCTAGGTGCTTCTCAAGTAATTTTTAATATAACAATTTAAATATTGTATGAAGTAGAACAATTTCCCTTTTAAATTTCAGTTCAATTCTCCTGAAATGAAGGAAATAGGTTTTCGGCTATCTGTCCTTAGTATTTTTCTAGCACTCATATTCTTGACAGAACTGATGGATCTCCTTGTAGTTTCTAAGACCCAAGGGTTATTCTACTGAACAGAAAATGTAGCATGTCTTATTAAGAGAAGTGAATTTCTTGAAAGTTATCTCAAAGATAATAGGAAATTAAGAATTTTAGGAAAAATTTCATAGTTCTAGTTGACTTTCTTTTGAACAAAAAGGCCCTTTTGAAGAAGACTTGCTCTGGTTAGTAGATCTAATTAGTCATATCTCTAAGAGCTAGCTCTACCTGGAATAAACTTTGGCAATATACTTTAATGTTAGTAGGAAATATGACTCATCATAGCATCCAACATTTATGAAATGCTTAATACTAATATTTATTGAGTGCTTAGAAGTCAGGCTGTCCTTCTAAATGATTTACATGTATTAACACATATTAGTCTTCATCACTCATTTAAATGTTTACAACAACTATATAAATTAAACAGCAATATCTTCTCATTTTTCATGTGAGGAAACTAAAGTACTTGGATATTAAGAAATTTCAGAAAGGTCAAAAACTGCCAGGTGGGTGAAAACATAGAGGTTTGGAGAGAAAGACCTCTATGACTCTTCCCATGTACCTTTCCATCTGGCTGTTCCTGAGTTATACCCTTTTTTTTTTTTTTTTTTTTAAAGATTTTATTTATTTATTCATGATAGTCACAGAGAGAGAGAGAGAGAGAGAGAGAGGCAGAGACACAGCAGAGGGAGAAGCAGGCTCCATGCACCGGGAGCCCGACGTGGGATTCGATCCCGGGCCTCCAGGATCGCGCCCTGGGCCAAAGGCAGGCGCCAAACCGCTGCGCCACCCAGGGATCCCGTTTTATAATAAACTAGTAATCTAGTTTGCACAGTTTTTCCTGTGCCCCTTGTTTGATGATGAGCGTTGCATTGATAGAGGGTGAATGCAGTTGATTCAGAACTTGAGAAGAATGTTAAAAACAAAGCCTGAAGACTCTTTCAGTTGGAAAAGCTATAGGGAATCCCATATTCCCTTTAAGCAAATTTAGGACACATAACAAATATATTTTATAAAAGATTAAACCAAGAAGGCCTTGATATAAGGCCTACTTAAATTCTACTTATTATTCATCCAGCTTAATGGCTATTTGTGTGAATTTTTAAAAGACTTGATTAATCTGGTAGCAAGTTATTTTTTGAAGTTGAGAACAAAAATGTCCCATTGCCAGAATTTCCTGAACACCCTTTCCAAGAACATCTTAAACAACTTTACAAAATAACACCCATCAAAGATACTAGGAATCTGTGAGTGGCATTCCCCATACCTGACCTTCAGAAATAATACAAATCAAATTCTGATCATTATCTTAGTCATCTCAATGGGCATGAAGGTCTTGGAAGTCTGTTATCAGAACTTAAATGTCTGTGTAAATACTTTTGTTAGTGGGCAGAAGGAAAGGGCCTGAGGTTTTATGTTTTTTTATCATTAGTGCGGACTTGACTGAGGGGAAGGATTATTACATCGTGAAGATATTATTTTGCACATATTTCAGTACATTCAGCAGTTACGTGTGGAAGGACCTTAAGAATGAGTTTTTCAAGAATGCAAGGATTTAAATGCTGTGCATTTAGGTTTAGAGATAAAGACAGGCCATGAGCTATACTTCTAAGAGTGCAAGAATATTGCATTATTATCACCTAGAAGTAGTGCTCACAGCTGAATATTTATTTACTGGAAGAATTTAGACCTGACTTAATAGAGATGGTTTTGGATCAACTCAGACCAGAAAATGTGTGGGTTGCAATAGTTTCCAAGGGAAAACTGATCACACAGATCACACAGTTTTGTGTAGAACCCAGTACAAGCAAGAAGATGTATCAGATGAAAAGGCAAAATGCTGACCTGAATGGGAAATTAAAACTTCCAATGAAAATGAATTTATTCCTACAAATTTTGAGATTTTTATTATTAGGAAAAGAAGCAGCACCATATTCTTCGTTTAATAAGGATACAGGGGGATCCCTGGGTGGCTCAGTGGTTTAGTGCCTGCCTTTGGCCCAGGGTGCGACCCTGGAGTCCCGGGATCGAGTCCTATGTCGGGCTCCCAGCATGGAGCCTGCTTCTCCCTCCTCCTGTGTCTCTGCCTCTTTCTCTATGTCTATCATAAATAAATAAATAAATCTTTAAAAAAAAAAAAAGGATACAGCTATGAGCAAACACTGGTTCAAACAAGGTGGTAAGTTTTTCTTGCAAGAAGTTTGTCTCCACTTTGAATTTTTCAGCCCATTTGCTTATGTGGAACCCTTGTACCATATTGTAGCCTGTTTGTACCTTGAGCTCCTCAAAGATGTTGCAATGAATATGTATATGCAGCAGAGCCAGCAGGCTTGAGCTATGACCTCTAAGATACCATCTACAGGATGTATCTCTCAGTGAAAGGTTACAATGACAAGCAACTGATTTTGCTAAAGAAGATTATTGAGAAGGTGGCTGGCCACCTTTGAGATTGATGAAAGTACGTTTGAGATTATCAAAGAGGCAAATATATGCTCATACATTGGAAAATGTATGAATGGATTAATTAATCAGTAAATCTCTGGCAAAACAGACAACTTAAAAATTGCATCTACACATAATCTGTTGGACTGTAAGACCTCACTTCCAGCACTTCCTACCCTCTCCCTTATTGAGTTTTCTCCTGATTATTTGACATTATTTCTATTATTCATCTTGGATAATTTGGAACCAGGACAGTTGCTTTGATATCAGAATGTATAAGTTCAAATGAAAACTCCATTACTTATTTTTGTCCACTGCTTAAGTGTGTGACATTGAAAGATGTATTTAAGCCTCTCTGAGTTTCAGTTTTCTTATCTCTTCAACATAGAAATTAATATCTACTCATCAGAATTACTGTACTAGCTAAATTAAGTGTGTTTAAAACACCTAAGATTGTTTGGCATATTGTAGATATTACATAGCATTTTGAAATGTCAAGACATAGGACCCAAACAGGCCAAATACTATTGCAGGGTAGTTCTAGAAGACTGAATATATTATTTACACATTTAAAGCATTAGTTTTTCAATGGTTAATCACAAAATACAAGTTCCTAACTTGGAGTTATTGTAAAGGTCACATAAAACAATGTATCCAGAATGCCTGACATACAATTAAAACAAAATAAATGTTAACTGCTTCTTTTAGTAATAATTCTCCTTTCCTTTAAATGTTTTCTTATTCCGTTGGTTTAATATCTTGGGGGGAGAAAAGGAAGACAATCTACTGTTTCATGGTTGAATACGTTTATTAGACTATTTTCTTAGAGTTTTCTATAAAATATAAGCATCATTTTTTCCCTAATAACAATATAACTCATATTATCTTGAACACTGTGCTGCTTAAAGTTACTACTGTAGGAAGTAGAAAATTTAGGTCTAACAAAAGTTAATTTGTTGAATCTGTATTTTACAGGCCACTGGCAATTGGAAGACTATGATAGGGAGAAGATGTATATTGTATCTCTGTATTCATAAGTTCCTGAATAGAAAGAAACACAATTCAAGCATTTGAAAAATACATTGGAGAAGATTAGTTTGAAAGTAGGATGTGCATGAGTGAATGGATATATGTATCTCATGTTGGATGATTGTAAGCCTTGCTGTAAAAATATCTAAGGAGCCAAGTTTATTGTAATCAAATTCTCCATTAAAGGCCAGTATATTATTAGAAATACATTATTGTAGAAAAATAAATGAAACCAACACTAAACAAATTAAAAAACAAACCTATCATTTTATTTCCATAACCAACACCCCAGAGATTGTACTTTGTTTCTGATATTCTGTCTTACATTCGGGGAGGGAACACTCTTCCTGAAAGGAAACCAGTGAACTTCATGTGGGTTACCACATATAAGCTAGAGGGAGCTCTGAATTCCTCAAGATTCCTACTCTTTGGTATAAGATTAGAAGTTCTTGGTTGACTTTTGAAAACTCTTAAACCACAGTGCCTTAAATTTACAATTATGTATTTTTAAATCAGATGCATTATACCTGGTACAAGCTATTTCAGACAGTAGTTGAGCATTTTCTTAGAAGACTTGGGACAAAATTTGTAATTCAGGTCTACTACCAGCAACTCAGAAATGCTATTATCTCTTTCCTCTAGCAATGTAGTAGCTTCCTAACTGTCATCCTCACTTCTTCTCTACAATTTTATCCTCTCTTTATTTCCTCATTCTTCCAGCTTTATGCAAATATCCCTACTAAATGTTATATCCCTACTAAAAACCCTTGCCCTTGAAATAAAGTCTGAAAACCTTCATTCCCCTTGTTCTTAATATAAAGTATAAGAAGCACACATGATTTGGCTGATTTGACAGCATTATCAAGTGCCATTCTGTCCCTTTGTATTTCATACTCATCTATACTAGGTATCTTTTATGTCCTTGAACTTTCTGTGTTTCTTTTTATCCTGTCAAGGTATGTTTTATTTTTCTTTTCCCATAGCAAAATTATAATCATCCTTCAGATCTCATCTTAAGCATTACTTAATCAGAAAAGACTAAAGTGGGTTTCTCTAGAACCTAGTAGTTCTTTTCCATAACATTATCATACTTTATAATTCTGTTCCTTGCACTAAAAGGCATGGGCATTCTTTTTCCATCTTGTTGGCTGCTGTATTCTCAGATCCTTGTCAAATTGTTAGCATTTAATAGTCTCTTATTTCTAAATACCCTACTGAATAAAAGATATTTAGAGTAATGAGATATGGGATCCCTGGGTGGGTCAGCGGTTTGGCTCTGCCTTCAGCCTGGGGCAAGATCCTGGAGTCCCAGGATCGAGTCCCACACCAGGCTCCCTGCATGGAGCCTGCTTCTCCCTCTGCCTCCGCCCCACCCCCTCCGCCATGAATAGATAGATAAAATCTTTAAAAAATAAAAAATAAATTAATTAATGAGTTATAAGAATGCAAACTGATGCCAGAGTCTTCCTATGGGTTAGGCATATAGCCTGACAATGTCAAATTCTTACCTCATTGATTTTCTCCCCATGCAGACAGTCTTCCTTAGTATAGAACCTACCAGCCAAAAAAAAAACAAAAAAAGCAACCTGATACTCCCCTGAAGCCTTGGCTTGGTTGTGTGGCCAGAGGAAAAATTATGCCTTTGATTAAAATGATACTTGTGAGGGAAAAATATGCTTCCCACTATTAAATCCAGCTGACTGAGAGCACATTTTTTGGATTTGTATTGCCCTGCCTACAGCTGCAAAGGGTCAAACCCAAGAACTAGTACCTACCCTTTGAGAATGAGTGAAACTAACATAGAGAGTATCATGGTCTTTGATTATGTTACTATGCTGCTGAATTAACTGAGCCTGGAATCACCTGTCCCTGGTTATCTTGTTTATGAGATAATACATATCTTTTCTGTTTAAGCTACTTTTAAAAGGCTCTCTTTTATTACTCTTTAAAGCACCCTAATTGATAAAGATGCCCTCAGGACATGAGTTTCCCTGAGTCCCTCTTAGGTAGTTAATCATTGTCTTCTGTTGGGATTGGGAAGTCTATGTTGTCTACTACTCAGGGAGGACAAGCCTCTCTAATCTTTGTTTTTTTCCAAAAGGGGCAGGTCAGGAATCCCAAAAAGGAAGGCCAAACCTCACTATCCTTTTGTGATTCCCATCTAAATGATCTCTGAAAATATTTCAGGTTCATTAATGATTCTCAAAATAAGCAAAATCCTGAGATAGTAGAAGTACAAATATAGTCATTTGTTTTTATTGTACTTGGAGGCTACATGCTTTAGGGAAATCTGAAAACTTTACATGACTAATGCCAAATGGATACCAGGAGTTAAGGAGGCCCATATTATCCACCAGGACTTTATTTATTCAAAAGTTGAAAATGGGAGCCCATAGAGGAAGCACTTTTTCCATCCACTTAGCTGCCATCTGAAAGGACAAGTGTCAAAAGACAGTAGGCTTCTACAAGTTGATATTCATTCCAGTGATTCTCCTAGAGTAGTATTAAACTTCTGGAGGCTCTGGAAGCAAGACTAATGATCAGGAAGTTTCCTTGCACAGAACTACTCATTTTTTACTTTGTTAACATACCTTAAAAAATAACCTAAATCCACTGATTTCTAAATATGTATGATCTTCAAGAAATCTTGAACTCTTGGAATCTAGAATAGAGTATTTTTTAAAAAATATTTTATTTATTTATTCACGAGAGACACAGGCAGAGGGAGAAAGCAGGCTCCATGCAGGGAGCCCAATGTGGGTCTTGTTCCTGGGCTGGGATCACGCCCTGAGCCAAAGGGAGAGCTCTGCTGCTGAGCCACCCAGGCGTCCTGAGAGAATATTTCTTATAACAGTTTATTATCTATAGAACCAGAAATTGACCTCAACTCAGAAATTAGTCATTCAGCAAACATGCAGTCTCTAAACCTCCTTTGTAAATGTATGTGTGACTGTGGAATCTTGGCTACCAGGGTTTCTCTGAGCTACTCTGGTCTCCTTTAAAATTTAGTAATACCACCTAATTCATAAGTCTTCTGTAAAATCACATCTAATGAAATGATGGAGATATTACCCATGAAACTAAGTAGGCAGTCTTCCCTTACTTTAGCAGAAGTTAAATTTGGAAGATTTTTTCTGTAAAATATGGAATATTAAAATTAGGGGAGGCTGGGTGGCTCAGTCCGTTATCATCTGCCTCCAGCTCAAGTCAAGATCTCAGGATCCTGGGATCGAGCCCCACATCCAGCTCTCTGCTCAGTGGGGAGTCTGCTTCTCTCTCTCACTCTCCCTCTGTCCTCTCTCTCTCGTCTCCAATAAATAAGTAAAATCTTTTTAAAAATAAAATAAAATTAGTTAAACTGTTTGATTTCCTTATGAGGCTAAAAACAAGAGGTTTTGCAGAATTTTTTCTGCTCTCATTAAAAAAATATCTTTACATGTATTGGGCAATCTTGGCTTTAGCCAAGACTAAAAATGACTGCACTTAGTTTTCTATACTATTGTCTGTAAGTATGAAATCATGAGTTTTGTTATTGAAATATTTGACAGTGTTTTGTTTTAGCTCTTTTGATAACTTTTATGTTTGCCTTGAGCAAGCCACTTATTTTTTCTATTTCTATTTTCTATTTCAATTTACTTATGAAGCATAGAGTAATGATTGTGATGTACCTTACAAAAAACTTAAAATCATATTGAAGAGAATGGTGAAAACCAAAACAATGTGTTAAATGCCGGATATGGCAACAAAAATAAGAGAAAGAACATTTCTATTATAAAGCATTCTCCTTGATGGCTTTAACGCTGCGAACGGCAGTAAAATTATTTCCTGATAAATACTTTCTTGATCATATGGCATGAATTGTCCAGGAATATGTATATATATATATTCCAGGAATTGTCCAGGAATATGTGTATATATATATATATGTATCTCCAGAGTACTGATTATATAGCACATTTCCTGTCCTGCCTTCATTAAATTGGTAATTAGAGTACCACCAGGAGACAGCTACTTGCATCATTAATGCAATATATTTGTGGGCAAAATATCTTTTCTTAAGGAATTTCTGGACTAATCTAAGGAAAAAAATCAATTTTAACTTCAAGTTTCAGCCTAATTTTTTTTTCTACTAAAGCATTAACGGTGCATAGGATAGTAGATAATTTGCCCATCTATCCATTCATTTCATTGATATTTACTGAACTCTTCCTCTGTGAAAGCTACTGGACTAGATGATTTGTGATGTGCAAAGATAAAATATGGTTTCTAGCCTCAAAGAGATTATATGTAATAAGGAAATAAATATACATAAATGACTCAATTAAGGTTCTCTCCTTTAGTGTTGAAACAAAGGCAAGGAGAGCAATTCTGAGACATATAAAGGATTCTAACCAGGTAGAAAGGTCTGAATTAGGCAGTGGTTATGGGAATTGAAGAAAGGGAATGAGTTAAAGGAATTTTCAAGTCAGAAAAGGGATCATTTGTTAGTTGGTTTTAGAAAGTAAGAATATAAATCACTGATAGGGACTTGTGGTTTCAGTTACAACAGATAAGGAGCTTGGAAGGCATCACTTCTCTTTTTTGCAACAACAACACAAGCTGAACAAACTGAAAATCAACAACTTTTCTTGGACTTAGCAAAGAAATAAGGCCACAGAACAAATTAACACCACAAATATAGAGAATCACTACCAAAATCAATTTACATGGAACAGAGGCCACTAAAGCTCTACACAGGTAGGAACACTTAAATGGTAATTTTGATGAATTACTGGAAGCTATGTGTAGACTAGTTTGACAATATGAAACTCCTGGGGGTCACATTTTTAAGAGAGAGCACACCCCTGAATGTCTCTTACCTTTCAAATTCCCACTGGGTTCTCATGGTGAAGAACCAATATAAACTCCCGTTGTGTTTTGGCATAGAGGCAGAAAACGAACTCTTTGAAATATGCCCAGTGCATTTTCCATAACAAAGGCCTGCTCTCTAAACAAAAAACTTTATGCACCTAGGAGAGGGAAGGGCACTTAACCAATTCTAGCTCTCTCTATCCTTCCTATCTTGCCTGAGAAGGGAGAATAAAGTTAAGAAAGCCTTGTGAAGGTCACAGTCATCCCAGAGACACAGGCCTGCTAAAAGACTGATATTTAATCATAAGATTATAGAATATCCTCCAACTCCTTACAATTACATCAACAATGTTCCAGGGTACACTGGATTATAGCTGAAAGAACACAAGACACAGACTCTATAAGGAGGTCTTAGAGTAGACAGCAGAGGAGACAAAAGAAAGGATAGTTAAGCAATCTGAGGCCTCTGGGACCTACAGCTAGATCAAACATTAAACACAGCCCAACTTTTAGCAAAACTAACAAAAACTCACACTATTTATTTCAGTTATTATTACTCGATACATCACCTCCAGCTTTCTTTTTTTTAACGATTTTATTTATTTATTTATTTATTTATTTATTTATTTATTTATTTATGAGAGACAGAGACAGAGAGAGGCAGAGACACAGGCAGAGGGAGAAGCAGGCTCTGTTCAGGGAGCCTGACATGAGACTTGATCCCGGGACTCCAGGATCACAACCTGGGCTGAAGGCAGCACTAAACCACTAAGCCATGTGGGCTGCCCCACCTCCAGCTTTCTAACAAATTACGAGATATGCTGAAAGGCAAGAAAAAAAGATAAGAAAAAGTAAGCAACAGAACTAAATTCATATAAACACAGATTTTAAAATTATCACACAGGAAATTAAAAATAATTCTAGTTAGTATATTAAGGGATTTAATGGGAAAAATAAACAACATGCAACGATAAATGGGCAATGTAAGCAGAGAAATGGATACTCTAAGAAAATGAAATGCTAGAAATTGACATAAATGAAAAACTCCTTTGACTGGCTCATTAGTAAATTAGACACTGCCAAGGAAGGAATTCCTGAGCTTGAAGATAGGTCAAATGAATCACAAATCAAGAAGGGAATAGAAACAAAATAGCAATATCTAAGAACTCTGTGCATAACTGGAGTACTAGAAGCTTGACATGTGCATAATTGAAGTACTAGAAGAAGAGAGAATGGAGCAGAAGAGATGTTTAAATTGTGGCCAAAACCTTTTTTCAAAATGAATGAATCTATCAAACCACAGATTCGTGGAACTCTGAGAATTTCAAGCAAGAAGTATAAAAACTCTGCACTTATACACACCATTTTGAAGCTGCAGACAGCCAAAAATAGAGAGATCTTGAAAAACACCAGAGAAAGAAAATATCTTACCAAGAGAGAAAAAGAGAGAGAATTACAACGGATATCTCACCAGAAACCATGCCAGCAAGATATGGAGTGAAATACTTAAGTGATAAAAGAAGTCAAGAATGAATCAAGTTTCTTGATCAAGTTATAGGAGAAGTGATGCTATTAATTGAGACCAGGATTATAGGAGAAATTATATGTTGCCCTCTGGGATGAAGATTTTAGATGTGAAAGTTTGAGTCAGACACACCTGGAACAGAACAAGGGGCAAATCTCCAGAAAATAGTTAGAAATTTGGCACAAGATTTCAGAAGACTGGGGAGGAGAGAAAGGAGATTGATAATAAATCCGGAACCATTAGTTTGTAGGTAATTGCTAATACAGTAAGTTGTTGAGGTAAAACATTTAAGGGGAAATGGGTGAGGTCTTCAGATAGAAACCTGGAAAGTATGAACTTTTAAAGAACAAAGTGAAATGAAATCTATTAAGGAGTTCGAAAAGTAGCTGAGGAGAAAATGTGCAGAAGTCCAATAAAAGGAAGAAATATTTTTTAAAAGGGATTTTTGTATTGCCAAATCTAAAGCTTAGATCAGGCTGAGGACTAAAAAAAAATGTTTTTACTTACCACTGATGAGAGCACTTTTAATTAAGTTACTGCAGTGGAAACCAGTTTTCAGAGGCAAGAAGCTTGGACAATTATTTATTTATGGCTAAATTGCAAATGAGGGTATGGATTCTATAGTGTAGTTGCTCTTCCAGAAATCTCTTAATCAAAAGAAGAGAAAGTCAGAAAGACAAATTTTTTGTTTATTGTTATGTTTGTCTTAGGAAAGTAGAAACTTAATCCAGTTTAAGGACTAAACCAGAACTAATAGAGAAACTATAAGCTAAAAGTTACTACACTTTAGAGGGCTTCTTTCTTCTACCAGTATTGTGAATATTAGTGAATAAATTTGTAACCTTTCCCATACTACTCACGATTTTATATAAAACTAATTGAGTAATTCATGGAAAACTTATCCTTTCCTCCGTCATCCTAGGTAATGGAAAGTGTTTGCTATGTAGGGCCAATGCATGGAACACTGATTATAAGAAGCAAAATTATACCTGTTGTCATAAATGCATATGTTTGTTTTACATATTCTAATAATCATCCTTTTTCAACTGATTTTCAATAGCACTGTGTTCCAAAGAGTGAGATTAGAAAAATGAAAAAAAGATGGAATTCCAACTCACACCTGCAATTGAGTCTCATAAACCTCACAAGGTAAACTGGGGGAGGAAAAGACTGTAAATCTTTTAAATACTCCCTAGATGATTTAGGTAAAGTCTTCCTTCACCCATTGTTGAAAACTACCTATCTAGTTAGTTTGCTACCCATGTACTTTGCTATTGGCTTCCTTTAAAACATAGCTTTTCTTTTCTTTCTGTTTCTTGCCTTTTTCTTTTCTTTTCCGTTCTTTTCTTTTCTTCTTATTATGTTATGATCCTGTGACTTGACTGCCTCTCTTCTTATGACATTAGGCATTGCCCAGCTGGATAAAATTAAAGTAGCAATAGAAGAACAGAAATCATTTAAATCCATAGTTAAAGTGAACAGAAAGGTCTACTATTTTCAAGATAATATAATACCATTAAAGTGCAAATCTCTCAATGTGACAGGTTCAGAATAAAGACTTCATGAATTACAACTACAATTTCTGTGTTCAAGCAAAATAACTTGACAATTATTGACAGAAATAAGGTACCATTCACCTTTAAATATATTGCTTTCTAAATAAATCCCAGTCCGATGCCATTTAAAACTGTATGTTCAAGTTGTATACTTCCATAAGTTGCCATTTATTTTCTTTACAATCTTACCATTTTAATAGATTTACAATAACATCTCTTTGAATAGTTCTTGTATACTTTCTTAAGTTTAATTAACAAAACACTTACTGCTTTCTTCTGTATAAAGAGTACTTCATATCAAAAGGATTCAAAGACACCATTCTTTCCCTGCAGGTGCTTATAATTTATTCTTTTTACTCCATGTTTTTAGTGTCTAGTAAACATTCACAGAGCTTTAATTTTGTGGTGCTGGAGGAGGGTATTTATGTAATTTTTAAAGTTGCCTTTTCTCTATTCATTAAAAATAATTTGGGTGTGGGGGGTCCTTTTATGGCTCAGAATAACTGTCTGCCTTGGCTCAGGCTCAGGTCTTGAGTCTGGGATCCAGTCCCATTGTAGGACTCCCTGCTCAGCGGGGAGTCAGCTTCTTCCTCTCCCTCTGGCTCTCCCCTTTGCTCATGCATTCTCTCTCAAATAAATTTTTTTTAAAGTCTAAAAAAAATAATAATTTAGCTCTTTACTTAAGTTCTTTTTCTCTTTACCCTCTGATGGCGGAGTTCCTTATCAGACACATTCTCAAGAGTTCTTATGATTCAGAATCAGAAGGGAAGTTGGGCTGGAAGAAGGACACGTGGTACCTAAGTAAGTTCTGTAGGACACTTAGGAGAACTGCTGAAGTGTCTTTGGGAAACTGATAGAAGAGAATAGTATAATAATAAAAGTTATTGTTGTGAACTATGTGTTCTAGTAATTATGTTCAAGATATGTGAATGAAGATCTCTCATTGTTTTGGATTTCTTTTTTTGGTCCTGGAATATTTTCACTTGAATAGACTTATTCTGAGGGTATACCATATGTGCCATAGATTCAGCAGGTTACATGATTGCTAAATACTTTTGAATAAATATTTAGATTTAATTTAAAACTAGGTTTAAGTTTAAAGGTGTATTTTTCATGTTACCATATAGACTCTGTAATTAGCCTTTCTCAAAGTGGCATATTTTGTTGGATAGATTTACCATCATTTAATAACAATCCTTTAATTACTGCATACTTGTGGTTCTTTTGATATTTTGACCTTATAATAATGGATATCTATGGTATGGCCACTAATTGTCAATCATCAGAGGTTTTCTATTCTCCTTTCTTTTCTTTTCTTTTCTCTTCTTTTTTTCTTTCCTTTTCTTTTTCTTTTCAACCAGCAACACTCAGATAGAATGAGGATGGGGTATGAGTATCAGGGCATTTATTTACACACACCCCATGCCTAAAGGTAACATTATTCTTACTACATTTTTATATTATATGAAAAGGAATTTGAACAGTGATATCTCTGTTAATTTCACATACTGATTAGTGGTCAAAGTAAATTTGACTTTGATGAGACTAACTTGTCTAAAACATTTTGATCATTTTGATCTGTGTCAAGTTACGAAAATGTGGTGGTGCTCCCTAATTGTGTGGTGGTGGCTGCCCTCGAATTCTGCACAAAAGTCCACAACAGTGAGCCCCAGTGTTCACTTAAATGATTGAGTGTGACTGAAGGCAAAACTACTGCTACAGATACAGACTTAGGTAGATATCTACACCCCTTACTTGTTCAAGAATCAAGTAGTGACTAAATAGGCAGATAAGAGTGTTTTATGTTAAGAGCCTGAAGAAATAAAAAAACTATATATATATATATATAGTATATAGTTTTATTAGATATGCTAATAACCCCTCATTTTATTAATATTATCCCATGTTAGAAGTAAGAATCAGCATTTGGAGAACTTTAAAGGTAAGAGACATGGTAGAGAAAGATCATGGTTTATGTACTCTCTTTTTTTCTATCCTTTTCTACTTCTTTCTATTTTCTCATTTATTAATTATTGCAAAATTATATATAAACTCAATTACTTATATATAATCTGTAAGAAGGTGTAGCAATTGAAAACTACATCTACGTGTTGGTTTCCTAAGGATACTATAATAAAGTACCACCAACCATGTAGCTTAAGCAACAGAAATATATTGTCTCAGTTCTGAAAGCTCAATTCTGAGATTAAAGTGTCAGCAAGACTGTGCTCCCTTTGAAGATACTAGGGAAGGATTTGCCCCAGGTCTCTCAGCTAGCTTCTGGTAGTCTCTTGGTTTGTGACAACACACACTCCAATCTTCACATGGTATTTTCCTCATGTACATTTCTCTGTGTCCAAATTTATCCTTTTTATAGGCATCAGTCATATTGAAGTAAGGGCTTACTCTATTCTAATATACTCTCATTTTAACCAATTACATCTGCAATGACTCCATTTCCAAACAAGGTCATGTTCTGAGGTTCTAGGGGTTACCACTTCAGCATATGAATTTTGAGGGAACATATTCAATCCTTAGTAGACTATTACATAGATAAAGTTGTTTAGAAGGAGGATCCTTTATCATTGAAACACTATCAACAGAAGATTATTTCATTTCCTTGTGTTCATGGATACTTCTCTGCCTACTTGAAACTCATACCTCCCCCCATGTAGTGAATCTCATCTCTTAACACTTGAAGGATTTCCTTCCCTTAATTATTTGTTCTTCCCCTGTATTTCTAACTTCTCCCTCCTTGTTTGGAAATGGAGTCAACAAAAAATGAGCGGCACTTGCATTTACCCCATACATCTTCCAGACAACTTCGTGTCATCCTTGACCCTTTCCTCTCTCATCTTTGCCTCCCATGCTGCCCATATCTGGTAGAGCCCACCTTCTAAATAGCTTTGCAAAACTATTCCCACAGCCCTGTCTTAGTTTAACTACTAGATCATTAAACCAGCCTCCTATCTCTTTGTCTTTTGGTCTTTGTCCCATTTAGCCTGTCCTCCATATCCTACCCAGAGTAAACTGTGTAAATTTAAATCTGATCATACTCTTCCATGGATTAAAATTCTTTATTGATACATCAAAGCCTTCTGAATAAAACAACTTATTATTGTGGCACAAATGATTTTCATGATTTGGTTCTGAATTGTGTCTTCTTGCCAGTGTATACCTCTCCATACCATTACACTAAAATATTTGTTCCCTGAGCTCTTACAATGGTTTCCTTTACTTCAGAAATTCTCATCATCCTATATTTGCTTGGAAAATGCTTCCCCTTCTTTATTTACTAATTCTTCTGACCATTGAGATTCTGGTTAGATACTACTTTCTCAAAAAAATTTTCTCTAATTCTATGACCTTAGTCTCTGTATTTGTATATGTATTTGTATTTGTGTATGCAACTTGGTGACTTAAAAAAAAAAAAAAACACTTATAAGTCTTTTATCAGAGTCTCACAAAGCTGAAATTAAGGTACCATCCAGTTGTCCTCATCAGGAGCTTCAGAGAGTCTTTCCAGCCCATCCCTTATTTTGGAAGAATTCACTTCCTTGGCACTGAAGATTTGAGGTCCCATTTCCTTGTTCTTCTTATGATATCCCATCTCACACAGCCCTTTCAACACTTAAAATATCAGTAGTGAGTCAAGTTCTTACCACACTTGGAATATACCTGACTTCTGCCTCATGTGTCTAGATTAGGCCCACCCAGATCATCACCCTATTTTAAGGTCAGCTGTACTGTAGAACATAATATAACCACCGGAGTGATATCATGTTCATAGATTCTGGAGATGAGGGCAGGACAAATTTGGGATTGCTGTTTTAGACATTCTGCCTATCATACCTAATTGTGGTTGTTTCTTTTATATATATGTGAGTAAATCATTGTGGGAAAAATACATACCATGATCCCCATTTTATAAGGGAAATTGAAGACTCTCCAAAAGTAGTGCAGACTACTAGTGAGATTCACTGGTTTTGTGTTAATGCAGACTTGGGTTTATATAGTCATTGTTTTTTTTTAGTTTTTTTGGTGTAAGAAAGTTGTTAAAACATTAAAAAATGTAGTTAATACCACGCTCCTGGCAAAAATGTGAATATCCACTGACAATGCATGAAAAACATTTATTATTTCAGAATTTCAATAAATTGTACTTTTATTATCAGTAATTGATTTGTGCAAGGTCACAACATTCAGATGCAATCTTGTCTCTCGAAGGAAAGATAGCAATAGGTAACAAGAAAAACATTGCTAAAACATTTGTAGGGTTTTCTCCTTTATTAGGTAATAGCTTTTAGGATAGTTTAGTGTTTTAATGATAATCTAAAACTTCTCAGCACTTTTCAATTTATAGAATCTTTAAGCCAAACATTTTGTTTTATATGGAAGTTAATTATATAGCGAGGCACAGTATTCAGGCATTTGCTACATAAGCAGCCATTCAAAAGTATATCTATTTCATAAGTTGAAAAGGCTACTTATTCCAAATTCATGTATATGCCATCTTAAAAGACTCCTGCTTTACAACGTACATATAATGAGTATTTGAAGACACCACTATGTATGTCGTTGCTATCCATTAGTGCTCTAAAAAAGAACAAAGCATGACCTTTTTGCATTTCCTTACTGTCTAATACGGGTTTATGTTTTGTAGCTGTGATCTGTAGCATCAGCTAATATTCATTGCTTTTTTGCAGCTTAATTTTGTGACCTCTCAGACTGCCTGAAACCAGTGCTTAAATTGAGTCACATTATCCACAATTCCTTTGTAGTGCAGTGTTGAACTTTTTGCTTTTTTTTCCTCCCCAGAATTCTACAATTAGTCTTGAATCCCTGAAAAACCACCCTAAAGCATTATTTAATCTGTTCTTCATTATTGTCACAATTCAACACCCTATAAAACAGGATGCTGCATATCTTTTTTTAGGATCTACTAAATTAGGGATATCTTTCCTCTCTAGTTTTTACTCTATTAACGTATAAAACTAGAATGCTTTTATTCTCCCTTTACTATGCAAAAGATGCATATGTATTGCCAACCAGTGCCCAATATTATTCATACTGCCCTCCTGTCTGTCTGAAGGCAGCATAAATGTCCAAGGCCCAAGAGCTGACCCAACTCCCTTGTCCCAGGGGAATGGCAGAAGGTGCCCACTACCTACCTGTAGCCAGACCTTCCAGCACTATTTTTTTATGATATTTAAAAATGTTTGGATAGAGAGGCAACACGTTGACACTCAGATGAAATGTAGATCTCTCTTACTTAAATCTCCCAGTGAGACACAGCTGCCAAGCAGGGCCATGCGGGAAGTTGCTCTCAGGCTACAGAGTTTACAGCAAACTCCAGCTCTAGGGGTAATTTATGTATGGCAAACTGCATGAGATTAGCTAGATTTCCAAGGTTCCCTAGGGGTTGGTTAAATTGAATAATTTCAAGAGCTCTGGGTCAGAGAGGAGCTGACCCTAGTTGCCTGGTACCTTTTTGGTAGGGCTGGTACATAATGGCCCTAAAATTTGAGGGCCCAATAAGGGAAGTATTTGGAATGTGGATTTAACTAGTTGTTCAAGAAGGAGATCTAACTGGCTTCTAACCAAGGCCTCAAAACTGGGTCAGGATAGCATTTTAAATAAAATGAAAATAAAACGACTGTGTCACATACTTCTGGGTATGGAATGGGATGTGTTCATTGTCTTTGGTTACTTTTCCTTCTCAAAAACTAAACTTGTAGTTATGTTCAAACATAATTCTCTTACTTCATTCAGGATGTTAAAGGATAAAAGGCCCTCTATTTCTTATTTAAAGCATGAAAAGCAAGAGGTGCCTGGCTGGCTCATTTGGTGGAACATGCAACTCTTGATCTCAAGGTCATGAGTTTGAGCCTCAAACTGGGCATGAAGCCTACTTTAAAAATAATAATTATAAAAGTGAAACGTGAGAAGCAAGCAAGCATGACTTCATAACAGAAATGAATGTTTAACAGGGTATTTGTAACTATTTCATTTTTCTTTCTTATAAAATCTATGTTGTGGGAAGAGTCACAATCACTTACTTATTTTAAAAATACAGGTATCATATGACAATTATGTCCGTCTTCTGTGAAGAAAAAAAAAAGTGCTGGTATCAGAGAATTTTAAGATCTCTTAAGGATAATTTTTCCCCAAGAATTTTGTATCAAGCAAGTTTAATGGGACAATATAAATTAATACTACTTTATTACTTGTTAATTGTCTTTGCTCAGAAGCTCATTGTTGATTAGTTTATAAGACATTTATATCTTAAGTGGAGTTCATAATGATTTTGATGAAACCAAAGGATTTAGGAGATCAGAAAACTAATTTGTCATGCTTACGAACTCATTCTATGACCCTGGAAACTTATTTTTCATCCTTATGCCTACAGAATACAGTAATTTTAAGAAGGCTTTGGAAAATAAAATAAAATTTTTAAATTTTACTTTTAACCAGCACCCTTCAAAAAATACTGGATGAAGCAAATAACAGAATAGTAATAACTTTGAGTAAATATTTTTATAAGGATTATGACTTAGATTAACATATTCTGTTCACTTACTGTATAGAAAAAAATAAGATAAAGTACATTAAAAGAGTTATGCAACACAAGTTTTTTTATTAATGTAATTAATTTATTTACTTTGATAAATGTAAGAGCTTCTAACAACTTAGTAATGACAAACCCATAGTCTCATGGAACGGTTTTAAAATCCTAGCAGAGGGATCCCTGGGTGGCGCAGCGGTTTGGCGCCTGCCTTTGGCCCAGGGCGCGATCCTGGAGACCCGGGATCGAATCCCACATCGGGCTCCCTGTGCATGGAGCCTGCTTCTCCCTCTGCCTGTGTCTCTGCGCCTCTCTCTCTCTGTGACTATCATAAATAAATAAAAATTAAAAAAAAAAAATAAAAAAAAAATAAAAAAAAAAAAAATAAAATAAAATAAAATCCTAGCAGAAAAAAAAAAAAATCCTAGCAGATTTCTCAGTGAAGTTAATGTCCTTAACAATCCCAAATATGTAGGAATACAACAAATTTTGTTGAGAGATTAATGAAAACAACCTAAATGTCTTAGTATTATTATTAATGGTATCCTTTTGTTTGACCTTTGCTACTCTTGCCTTTTCTGCTTCATTTTTATGCCTAAAGCCCTTACTTATTCAGCAATGTACCATTTTTCCCAGTAACTGGTCAGGAAATACTCTGATAGCAAAAAGAAATTCTGCACATAATATTTGTTTTACAAATTATAAAGCCCCCTATACAAATATTAGGTATTGTTATCATTATCTTTTGAGTGGTAAAATCAGTAAGAAGTCTTAATATTTCTTAAGAGTAACACTTGCAAATGAAAAGATTATGCTGATATCCAAAGTCTCTTTGATTGCTTGAAAATACAGCCAATATACCACTGTGCCAAGTTTAATTCAATGTAGAAAGAAAAGTTTTCATCATGTGGCATTATTAATGTTGAAACGATTTATAATTTTTCAATTATTTTAAACTAAATAATTAGAATGATGTTTTCATTGACTTCATTTTCAATATTAGAAAAGCAATTTCTCTTATGCTCCTGTTCAGATGACTATATGCCCATAGAGCTTTACTTCTCTAGCTACTCAGGTATTGCAGATAGCATACTACTCTAAAGCTCAGTTAACATAAGAATCATATGAGGTCAGTTATTTAGGGTGAGCTGCAAAACGCACTGTCAATTATCATACATTTCTGTGTTTTCTAATCTCTGCCCTGCTGTTCTCTCCTACCATATTCCTGTTTCTTTCTTTTCTTTTTCCACTTGTTCATAATATTCTGTTCTTGTTTTGTCTGATAGAGTTGTTTCTTTTATTTTTTTTAAATCTTGTAAACTCTTGTTTACAAGAATGAGAAAATAACTTATAAATCATAAAGTAAAGCCCTCCAGAGAGAAAACCTGAGGTCTATCAATAGAGTCATGGTGATTCAATACCAATTTTGATATATGTTTGTAACTAGTAGTCCAGAATTATGGTAATAATTTTACCTGCAGAATTATGTAGAAGTATGTGAGTTAGAAATTACATGATTTTTATTTAAAATAAAAAATTTTAGCATAAAATTTATTTTAGCATAAGATCATTTTAAAAATGATTTATAGATTCTACTTGCCTTTTTTGGCACTTGATTTCTGTTTATATAAAAGTCTGAAACAATGAGTTGGTTCTAATTCTAGGCAAAAATGAATTATAGAATATATGGGACTGAAGTCAGCTAACTGAATTTGGAACAAATTACCCAAGTATCTGGGTATCTGGCTCTAACTTTCCAAATTTATCAAATAACAGTACAAGAATAAGATAATTTGTAAGCTATTTTTATATCTGTTTGTCTGATTCTCTAGTAATTTATGCAATAAGGACATAAATCTTCCTTTCTTGCATGAAATCAGCTATTTGAAAAGTGCACTATTTAAACTATAACTTAAATCACATATGTCATAAATTAAATCACAAAATATTTTATTTCAAAACTAGCTGCATACATTTTATGTAACTATAATGAGTCATAATTTATACTAATTCTAATTCTAATAATTTGGAGTTTGTCCACATGTGCTACAGTGTCTAAAAAGTCATCCCCCAAATCAGTGGCTTAAAATAAGAATTTTATTTGTTCACAATTTTGCAGGTCAGGAATTTGGGAATAATTCAAGTTAGGCAGTTAAGGTGAAGTATCGGTGTGGGCTTCTATCACCTAAAAGTTCCACTGGGCTAGATCTGTGAGATGGCTCACTGTCATGGCTGGCAATTAAAGCCAGGTATCCTTTCACAGCACTTAGGGGGCTGTCAAAAGAAGTGCAAGTGGTTTTACTTTTCAGCTTGCCTGTGGGGTTCCTTCTGCAAGGAATAACCTGAGAAAGGAGCATTCTTTATATATATATATATTATATATATATATATAATATATATATATAAATTTATTTTTTATTGGTGTTCAATTTGCCAACATATAGAATAACACTCAGTGCTCATCCCGTCAAGTGCCCACCTCAGTGCCTGTCACTCAGTCACCCCCACCCCCCGCCCACCTCCCCTTCCACCACCCCTAGTTCGTTTCCCAGAGTTAGGAGTCTTTCATGTTCTGTCTCCCTTTCTGATATTTCCACTCATTTTTTTCTACTTTCCGAAAGGAGCATTCTAAGAGACCAGTTGTGGAAGCTGAAAGGCCTTTTCTTATCCAGTCCTGGAAGTCATGTAGAGTTAATTCCATGATATCCTATTGGTCAAACAATAAAACCAGACTAGATCCAAGGAGAGAGCATTGGCCTCCATCTTTCAGTAGAAATAGTAGCAAGAGATTTGTAGCCATCTTTAATCTACCCCATATGAGTTCCATATTTATAAATAATTACTGAGTTTAGAAATAATAGAATTTAATTTAAAAAATAGAATTGAATTTAAGTCCTAAAATTAATTGTGCTTGAATGAGAAAAAGAAGATGTAATTATTAAAGTATATGGTTTCCTATTAATGAACAATATACATGTAAATAAGCACAAGATTAGTCTGACTCTTGGTTTCAGCTCAGGTCATAATCTCAGGGTCATGAGATTGAGCCCGGCATCAGGCTCTGCAGTGAACAGAGAGTTTGCTTAAGGCTCTCTCCCTCTGCCCCTCCCCACCTCACTCTCTCTCTCTCTAAAATAAACAAATAAATCTTTAAGCACAAGCTTAAATTGGTTACATTAGCCTACAGGTTAATGGAATAATCTTATTTGAAAAATCAAGACTATTAAAATCCGGTTAATTCTACACATCAATATGATTTCTAATTCAAGAGATCATCCTGCCAAATACATCCTAGAAATTTGCCCACATAGTAAACATATTGAGAGAATATTGCTATTAGTTTTCAGCTAAGAATGTTGTTCAAGGGATCTTATTTTGTGTTAGACAAATATTTCTCTGAATATCGACACATGTATATATAACAACTAAAAATGAAACTCTAGATAACTAAAATTCATTTGCATAGTCATTCATAGAGGCTTTTATAAAAAATTGGCTTCTGATAACGTATGATAAATATTTAATGGGTTAGTTTATAAGTAAATGCAAATGATATATTATCACCTATCCAATTTAAAACTATGAGATTATGAACTTCTTGAAAAAGATCCTCAGGAACAAAATCAGAGAAACGTATGAAGTGGGCATATTTTTTGGCAAACCAAATGTTTTTAATAGTTCCTATTAGTCATAATATGATGAATCTTCCATTTTGAATTAATCGACAATTTTTTTTAAGATTTTATTTATTTATTCATGAGAGACATAGAAAGAGAGGCAAGAGACACAGGCAGAGGAAGAAGCAGGCTCCATGCAGGGAGCCCGATGTGGGACTCGATCCCAGGACTCCAGGATCACGCCTTGGGCTAAAGGCAGAAGCTCAACTGCTGAGCCATCCAAGGCGTGATTCTGGATCATCATAATCCTAATCATCATAATCCTAATGATTATATTGCTTACCTGGTAATCTTGTGGGTTTGAGCTCCTGCACATCAGTTACAGTGTTTGATGCTAATAGCCTATCTGCTGAAGTGGAGGGGGTAAAAAAGAAGTCCACTGAGGCTGGAGAACAAACAACAACAAACACTTGAAATATTAATACTGCATCAAACGATGTACGATTTAGGTGCTATGGAACATGCCCTTACTCTCAGGGATATCTTACTCAGCCAACAAGGGCACTGTGGGTAGAAGACCATAATCCAGGCCTGTATATGTGTAAAGCAAGGATATATAAAACATCTTGTGTTTCAGTTTTATAGGAATGAGCAAAGGTTGTAAAAAAGTTGAAAATGAAATATGTAGCAGATAATGAAAGGGGCTATATTCTATGCTGAAGAGTATTGCCATCTGTATTTTCCTGAAAGAGGTGATTAGCTGTTAAATAAGAAGAGATGTAATTTATTCCTAATAGGAACATACCTCTGGCAGATAGGGAATATGACAGAGAGAAAACTAGTTTAGAAACTTAACTGCATTAAGCCAGGAAAGAAGCAATGAATACTTAGAGTTAAGTTAATGAGGATGGAGAGAAGGAGTCCAAGAAATATCAAGGAAATAGAAATGAGAGAGTTTGGTATCAGATTTGATTCAGAGTGAATTAAAAAACCTGAGAGTACAGGATGGCTTCCTACTTATTTTAGGAAATAGGAAGATGTGAGAAGTAGAAGTGAATTTTTCAGGTAGAGGGAAATGAATGAGATGAAGGTTGCCCTGGAGTGTAAATAGGACAATGTGAGTATACACTTAATAAGTAGCTTTATTTATGAGTTGAAGCTTGGAATACAGATGAGTCTAGATCAAGGATTTGTACCTGAGAGTTACCAGCATACAGTAATATAGGCCCTAGACATGCATGAATTGTGTACACAGAGGCTGTGGCTGAGTGTACTTGCTGAGAAGATTAAATGGCCAAAGATAAAGCTATAGTGAAAGGAACAAGTATTAAAGAGACATAATTAAAGACAAAGACTGTATCATGGTAATTGGTTTGGGAATTAATATTTAATTATAGCAAGGGAACAAATGGTAGGTAAAATTATCTCTTTTAAACTTAGCCATTTGTCTACTCACTATGTATGCACAAGAACAGGAGGAAAGAATTTAGGATAATTCACTAGTTCTGTTGTGGACAACAAAATGGACAAACATATCAAAAGAAAATGATTGATTAAAAAAACATATGGGCATTAAGGAGGGCACATGATATGATGAGCACTGGGTGTTATACTATATGTCCGCAAATTGAATTTAAATTAAAAAATATTAAAATAAAAATATATATGTGTATATTATATAAAATAACATCTTTGGATACATTAGCTTGTTTATTTTGAAACTTAGAATATATTATGAAAAATATCACACTGAAGAGAAAATTTCAGTTTCATTAATCCTATGCAATTATCTCCCACTGTGAGAAGCTGACTTTCCTTATCTGGAGCAAAGTGAAAGGACTAAGCCTATTATGCTGTCTCTTTGATGTTTTTATAGGATATAATGAAAGATGAATGCTCACTGCTGAAGCTGCAGCTGAAAGAACGGGATGAACTCATTTCCCAACTTCAGGAAGAGCTGGTAAGTGATAAAAATACTTGGCCCACAAGTATACTTTCCTTGCAAGGTTATTTGCTGTAAACCCTCCAACAACTTCTTTGTTGAATGTAATATTATTTATAAATTGATAGTGCTTCAATTGGATTCATTATTAATTTTATAGTCCTATAGTAATGGTGATTTGAAAATCTGAAAAATAAAATGGTCTATAATCTATATTGAACTTTGTATAATTCTAGAAACAGATTATTAAACCAAGGTTACATGTTCTAGTTGTATCTATCAAAAATTGTAAGGCAAAAATAAATAAATACAATAAATTAATTAATTTAAAAAATTGTAGGGCAGCCCGGGTGGCTCAGCAGCTCAGCACCGCCTTTGGTCCAGGGCCTGAACCTGGAGACCCAGGATCAAGTCCCACGTTGGGCTCCTTGTATGGAGCCTGCTTCTCCCCCTGTGTCTCTGCTTCTCTCTCTCTCTCTCATGAATAAATTTTAAAAAAAGTCTTTAAAAAGAATTGTAAAGATAAGGCCATATTTTATTTTGTAAAGTGTAATTTAACCTCAGACTGCCCTACCTAGAGATACAATCATGTATTATGAAGTCGTCAAAAATCTTAAAAAAAAAGATTTTACTTTTTTCACAAAGCTACCAAAATATATTAATTTAATGAGATTTATTTATGTAATATCCATATTATATAAAAATTATACAAACTATTAAATGTTAATGTTTTCAGGGTGTTTTAAAATGTGATGTTATAAAATAAACTTATAATCTTAAAACATTTTGGTAGGTAACAAGAATATCAGTGTGCATTACTTTTCTAAGTATGTGTTCTCAACTTATATATGTATATCAACAATAGTTTACCATAAAATTTACTGAGTTTAATAAAAAATGATATGTAAAATAAAAATGAAAAAGAGAGGAATGAAAGGAATTTTAATTTGAGAGTTCCTAACAATACCTATAAAATGAAAAAAAAATTACAGAATAAGAGAACCTGACTCATTATTAAGATAAAAAAACAAATTCTAGTTAACAATGTTCTTTATGATGTCAGAGTTGACTATATTAACAATGATATATTACATAATTATTTGATACAATTAAATGACAAAACAGATTTTATAGACCATCAAGCTCCTGAGAGTTCTTAACATATTAGTGAGATAGCAGACAAATTTAGAACATATTTTATTGATTATTGGCAATAGACAATGTTTTTAATGAAACTTGAACTTTATGAAGACTGTGTTATGATTGAGTTGATTCTAATTATTGGCTTCATGAGCATATTATTGGTGCTTTAGGAAACATATAAACCAGTGTTTAAGCAAGTAATAGTGCTATAGACAAAAGGAACATGATTTACATTACTGGGAATAACTTTATGTAAAGAAGTAATTGATTTATTATAAATTTTCTTTATTATACTAGGAAACATTTCTATATTTAATAAAACTATGTTATGTGATCAAGCTTTGTTAATGTGGCAGATAAAAAAATCACTGAGTTGAATAAAAATCATGTAGATATTAAAAGTTGCATAGAATCATTCGTTTTAACACAACAGAAAATCTACCTCACTTTTCAGAGAATGCATATTTTTGGAGGATTAACTCAGAAGTATTCATATTCCCCCCTCAACATTAATTGTGATCAGATCTAAAACATAGCAGCATATAGACGACATCAGACCTTCATCTCTTAAATGAAATGAGAAAGAAAATGATTACTTCAAAAGCCAATATCACATAGTTATACTTAAAGCATTTTACTACCCCTTCCTCCAAAAAAAATAGTCTTGTTGACTTAGTAAAATGATATTCAAGAGTTTGTTTTGTTTTGTTTTTCTTTTTCTGTATAACTTGAATGACTCAAAATGACTATTAGCCCCTAAAATTTCCTGGGTAACAATCAAGGTATTATTTCCATTTTTGTGCTATGTAGTTTGCATAATCATTTTTGATATTTAAACAGGAAAATGTTAACTTTTGAAAACAAAGTTGGTCTTATTAAAGAGGACCAAAGCTAAAGAAGAAAGTGTGTAAGTAATTTGGGGATTTAAGGAAGAAAAGGCATACAAAAAAGAAAAGGCATCATTAAAACTGGATTTGCAACATAGAGGAGGGATACAACCCCATAAAAACAACGTAACCTACTTGGAATCGATTAAAAATTAAGTCTTAGGACTTTTGATTCTGATAACAAATAACTTGTGACATTTTGACAAGGTGGATATTAAACTTCATCTTTATACATTATATACCTAAATTTGAAAATTTTGAAACATTTTAGAAACCAGTTTAGCTGTTGTTTCCTATTATAATAGGTTATAATAGATGTATATGTTGGAGCTAGCTTAGTTCTCTGTTGTTTATCATGGGTTTTTCATTTCTTGACCACTGCTATTATAAGAATTCTATGTACCTTATAAATCAAATTTAGACGTAATTATATCAAGAAAGGATTTATATCTAACTTAATAAACTTATTTTTTTGTATGATTGGTTACTTATTCAGCCTCACTTTGACAGTTTCAGGAGTATTAAGAAGTTAATTGGAAAAAGAAAAGGTAGTTGGGGCAGCATGGTGTTGGGGCGAAAGAGAGGTTTTTAAATGCAAGTCTTGGGTTATTTTTAGAGCAGGGTTTTCCAACAGCAGCTCTATTGACATTTGGTACCAGATTATTTTCGGAAGTTCTATGCTTTGTCAGATGTTTAGCAGTATCCTGCCCTCTATCCTCTATCCAGTAGTACCTTCCACACATTGCCAAATGTCTGCAGGGGCAAAATTTCCCCCATTTGAGAACCATTGCTTTAGGGTTATTAGAGTATAGTCCCCAATAAAACTGTAAGTTCTAGGATGACTATCTCTTGGTACCTAGTGAATGAAGTAAAAAGAAGTAAATGAATGAAGCAAATGAATGAAGTAAAAGAAATGAATGAAGTAAAAGAAAAGTGCTATAGAGGGATGAGCTGCTTCTTTGGCTATTACATAAATAAATCTTTGCATGGTATTTTAGGCTGCTAGAGCTCCCATACAGAACACCATGTACCTTGAAATATGAAGGATACTGCTACGGATTGAATTGTGTCCTCCCAAAAGTTAATATGTTGAAGACCTAACCCCCATGGTGGAAGGGGGGTGCTCTTGTCTTTTACCCTTCTTATAAGGGCACTAATCCCACCATACGGCCCTATCTTTAAGACCTGATCTAATTGTAATCACCTTTCCAAATCCCCACCCCCAAATACCATCACATCAGTGGGGGTTAGGACTTTAATGTGATTTGGGGGGATGTAATCCTTTAGTCTGTAAGGGAAGTAAGGGTATCAGAGGTCTTATGGAATTCTACTCCTTCAATACAACCACTTAATGATAATGGTTATAATTTTACTGTTTTCGTATATCCTAATTCTCTGTAAGATTCTAATTGACAAAAAATCATATCTGAGAATAAAAATCAAACCAAAAACCTGGACAAGATTAATGCTAAAGACTGCTAGGAGTTACTGGTTCTGAGTAGGAAATGAGATGAAAAACAGTGACCTGTACTTCACTGAGAATTATTCAACATCTTGTTAATAAGGATATTAGCTGAAAGCATGAAAAAGAGCCAACTTTCAGAGTCAGAAATGATAGGAAATCTTTTCTTCTTAATAATTTAATATTTGGATATATATTTAAATATAAGTTTGCACTTATTGTGTAGAATATATTTTAACTTTTTGTTTTTTGTTTTTTGTTTTTTTATTTGAACTTTTTGAATATTAGAAGTAGAACTCTCCCACCAGCACTGAGATTTAGGGATTTTATGAACTTGCTTCAGGATTTTAATGCATTGGTATAGATTTAGACCAAAAATCTAAACATAATGGCTTAAAGTAAGAATACTCTATCAGAATCAATATAAAAGTTACTGAAAATAAATTATTTTTAACTTTGTTTAACTTTGACTATTCGTGACATAAAGCAGAGAAGTATTTTTTCCCACTTATGAGAAAGTTTGATTCTTTCTCTGGCTGTTAAGTGAAGGTCGTGTTGAAGATTGCAATGTGATTTTATTGCTAGTATAAAACTGAGGGACATGGTAAATATTGCCGCCTTGTTCCTAAAATAAATCTGAGAGATTTATCATAAACATTGGTGGTGAAGTATGTAGCCTTGTGTTTTGGCGGGGTATGTGAGGGGTGTACAGATATTTTCTTGTAAATTATTTTTAATCTTGTAAATGACTTCAGAAATTTTATAAATGGTTTCACAGTATAGATGAAAAGTGTGCCCTATATGACTTCAGAAATTGAAGAAAGTGGGTTTGGTGTTTATTGATGGATTGATTCAAAATATTTTGAAGAAGTTGAAGCTAAGTAACTTAAAAGTAAAAATAACTTTTGTTGGACCTACGACTGTCAATAGGAAAATTTAATTGCATTAATTAGGATTAGTACACTATGCTATGTGTTTACTATTATGTTTTACCAGTAATTTAAATGCCTACTACTTTATCAAAAATGAATGTGTGTGGATAGCCACACTAAAAAAGGTGAATTCTCAGTAATTTATGATTCTAAATGTTTATAATTTGTACCATTTTACTCTTCCCTTTGAAACTTTTGTTCATTTTGTAGCTGATCTGAGTAAAAAGCATCAGATACCACTTTTTACAGTATACTTATTTAAAAACATGTTTCTATTTAAAAGGTCAGTTTAAATGAATAACCCCAAAATAAGATTTCAGCCAAAAAGCATACAAATTGTGTGAAAATATACTTAAAACATCCTTCATTAAAACAAAGGTAAAGCCAAATAAAAATACTTCCTATGTTTACCTTCATAATCTTGTTTACTACGTAACATTAATAGGTGTAACAAATAGTTTTCACTTCATTCTGACCTTAGTCATCACATGTTTCTAAGTTAAAGAGTAAGGGGATGCATTGACGGTGAAGCATTTAAACGGGTAAGAAAACTGACTAAAAGCCATCTGCATTTACCAGAGGCCAACAATTCTAAAAATGTCAGTTATAAAACTCCTCCCTGAAAGACATGCCGTTTTTTTTGTTTTCTTGCGGATCTGAATCCTAATTTAGTAACTTCAGGTTATAATGTTTACATTTTACATACCTTAAAATTTCAGCTAGCATGTTATTACTCCTCTCTTAATAAACATTGTATTTGGGGGGCACCTGGGTGGATCAGTGGTGTTAAGTGTCTGTCTGCCTTTGGCTCAGGTTGTGATCCCAGGGTCCTGGGATTGAGATCCATGTTAGGCTCCCCAGAGGGAGCCTGCTTCGCCCTCTGCCTATGTCTCTGTCTCTGTGTGTCTCTCATGAGTAAATAAATAAGATTTTAAGAAAATAAATAAAATAAACATTGTATTTTTAAGTGAAGATTAATTGGGAGAAATTCCAGTTGAGAACTCTGTATAGAGAATGTTCAGAATCATCTAGTAAGCTTTAAATTAGATTTGTGTTTCCAACCTCTGTAGTACGACATATTAACATTCAATAAATTCAAAATAATAAATGAAAGCAGTTATTATAAAGATGCAAGAATGAATCTCGAGTTACTTCAATTCTGTCATTTGATGTAATCATTTGGAATATTTTTATTTAAGATGTAAACAAAAAGAACAGCAAGATATATATTTTAGGGGGAAATAAATCTGAATTCATACATTAAATATTTTAGTGAATTTTAATAGCCAATTCTGAACTTCTTAATTTTAAATTGTATGTTTCATTGCAATGTCTTAAAACTAATGTACTAACCAAAAAGTTGCATCAAGGCATGATTTAATAGTTGCCTAAAGTATACCTTTTGCAGAATCTTAATAAATAAATATTATGTTTATTAAAACTTACTACTTTTTGACATGATCACATTTGCAAAGATGAGTATGATAACCTTTTAACTAGCTGTGTTTCTTTCCTGGCCATCATTAAATTTCATTTTATGTCATGATTATTTAAAGTAAGCTTTTCTTTAAGAAATAGGATTTTAAAAATGATCTCTGTTCTGGGTATCCATTATGGTAGGTACATAACTGAGTTTTGAACATTTCTTTCTCCTACAATTTAAGACTAACTTGAAAACCAGATCACATGAGAGAAGTTCATATATATATATATATATATATATATATATATATATATATCTTTGTGTATTATTAAACCTTTTTCACTGAAAGCAAATATTGAAAATCCCTACTTGAATGCAAGTAAACATATAAACAATCATTTCTCTCCAGCCTCGTAAAATCCCATTTACTTTATTTAAATGTAAACCAAGCTCTCAGCTCATTTGTTAATATTTGAATAGCGAAGTATGGAGCTGAATGAAAGGCACCTGTAGAACTGATGAATTTTGAAAAATTGAAGGCAATTGAAGAACTAAAAGTAAAGCATTATGTATAATCAGGTTACTATGCATAATAAAGGGGGAGCTAAAAATAAAAGTCTAAGAAATACATATGGCTAAATAGCACTTTATCAAGAATCTGAAGAGAATAATTTTGATTTGGTTTAAAACATATTCAGAATTCAAATTGAATAAAATTGTATGTCCTTGAAGCTTTAATAACAGAATAATTCCTACTTGATAAGAGAAACATTCTTTTTGCATGAAAATCGTATCCTGAATCCATCTTAAAAGTAATTCCCCACTTGCTCTACATTCTATTATAACTAAGGGTATTATTTCATACCAGTCATTTTAAGATAGAATATTACAGGCCCATGGATGATTTACATAAGAACAGACAGCTGTAAGTACTTTCAAATCCTCTTTCTTTTTCATATTTAGGAAACATTAGGAACAGAAAAGAAATAGATTAGGTATACTTAAACATTATTAAAGTGTCAGGCTACTTTCCTTTTTTTTTCCCCCCCAGGTGAATTAATTGTTCATATCCAGACAAGGCTTATCACAGCAGTAATTACATTCCTCCTCAGGTCAGTGAGATGGATGTACAGTGTGAATGAGGCAATATCCTATGATACATAATGGGGATTAGCCCCAGTTCCTCACACACTCCAGTACCCTGATGAAGAGCTGACAAAAAGATACAATCTAATATTCTATTGCACTTGCCTTGGCAATAGTACCTATTTAAGTCTTTATCATGAAGTGTTGTCATATTGAGGTATGGCACTGATATAGGGAAATAATTGTGGTATAATTTAAATGCTAGTATGAAGTTGTTTTACCTTTAAGACATAAATATATTTTAAAAGCAGCATGCAGGGATGCCTGGGTTACTCGGTGGTTAAGCATCTCCCTTTGGCTCAGGGCATGATCCTGGAGTCCCAGGATCAAGTCCCACATCGGGCTCCCTGCATGGAGCCTGCTTCTCCTCTGCCTATGTCTCTGCCTCTCTCTTTGTGTCTCTCATGAATAAATAATATCTTTAAAAAATAAAAATAAAAAAATAAAAGCAGCATGCAGCCATACTGTGGCCAAATTAGGCATGTGGCAGAAATTAATTCATATATAAAAGTTGGATATTTTGTGTATTTTTCATTTATAAGGTATAAAGGTATGTCCTATAATAGAGTGGGTTTTCTCTGCATTATTTCTTTTATCATATCAATCATGATTTCAGTGCATAGAGTAACATGCCAAATAAAACTATTTAAGTGGTCAACAAGACATAAAGTCTGAGTCTTTGGCAAGACTCAGAATTAGGGAAACGACTTAGAATTTAGAAGGGTGGGGGGATACAAATCATGTTCTTGAATTACTGGGGGAGTGAATATGCAAAAGAATATATATGTTGTATGTATATTTACATGCACGTTTATGTATATGTGTGTAGATCGGTGTATAAATATAAAACATTATAATGTTCTACTTAACAACAGATGAAACACTTGAAAGCCAGGCTTAGCTAGGAACTTTGCAGCAAGGGTTAACAAGATGGAGTGGAATAGTGTCTGTTAGGAGCCAACATTCAAGTGAGGAGACAGGAATAAACAGTTCATTTTAATAGCAGCCATTATTTACTGAACTTTAATTCTTTGGCAAATGCTCTGGTGAATGCTTTTGGTTTATTATTGCTTGACTTTTTATAATCGAGAAGTATGTACTATTACTTCTGGTTCATCTATAATCAAGCAGATATTCAGAGGGATTAACTGATTTGTTCAAGTCTGCATAATAAGGGCAGCCCTGGTGGCTCAGTGGTTTAGCTCCGCCTTCAGCCCAGGGTGTGATCCTGGAGACCCGGGATTGAGTCCCACATCGGGCTCCCTGCATGGAGCCTGCTTCTTCCTCTGCCTATCCCTATGTCTCTCATGAATAAATAAATAAAATCTTTAGAAAAAAGTCTGCATAATAAGTAATAGAGTTAGGATTTACAACAAAGCCTACTGTATATGTATATGACTACACGAACATATATTTTCCCCAATACATCAAAATTTATTAATTACAAAGCAGTGAGGTTAGTTTTACATAATAAGATACTACAATTCTCCTTTGCTATAGATAAATAGTATAATAAAAACAATAACTCTTGTTTATTGATTGATGAGCCTGCTTACCAGCAAGGCTTGGGTAGTCAGGGCAGCCAGTTGTATGATATAAAACAGGAAAACTTCTATTAGAGCAATCACCTGAAGCAACTCCTTACTGCCTTAGAAATGAGTGCAGAGGCTTTCCTCAGCGCACTAGACACATTACAGGCATATTTAATGTCGTTTCTGTTAGCATGTCCTTTTTCACAGATACTTCGTGGAGCCGAATGAGGACACTATAGAAGCCAGTTTTTAAAAACCACTTGTAATATCATGACATAGCATTATCAGAGTGATAAAGAGATTAAGAGAAATTTCTAAGTATTTAACCTAAATGCTAAGAAGACATGTTTTTTAATGATCTTAGGTATATCTGTCTACCTTATGCATGTGAATACAGTGTCTACATATTCACATGTGTATTTCATATTGCCAATGAATCTATCAAAGTCCATCAAATACAGACTGAGGGAATCCTCAAAAGTGAGGAAACCCACTAATCCAAACATCAGTAACTATCTGATATCCTCTGACAATTATTTTACTCATTTAATGAATAAAACATGAAGACTGGGCTAGAAATGTTTTTTTAATAATTTAGCACCATCTCAATTCCCAGCAATTTGAGCTATAACTAGGACTATTTTAATTTCTGTAAGGAATACAAAGGAGGATTCTATAGGAGAGAGAAACATTTCTCTTCTTCTAGTTTCTGTGGCGGGCCTAATAATTAAGTTGATATAAGACAGATTAATAAGAAGCAAATTTAATTTCCTGTATTCAGGATCCTTACATTGGCAGTAGAGGCTCAAAGGCCAGCAGTAGAGGCTTATATGCCATAATGAGCTAATGAAAAGGCAATAGGGCCTGGGGCTTCAAGGGGTTGGAAGACCATTCACAGCTATGTAAGAGCACATGTTTGGTAAACAGATATTTGCTATGTCATGTGGAAGAGTTTTTCGTTATCTATATAAATTATATATAGAGATAAGCTATAATTATCTTTGGTACTGGCTCTCTTCCTGGTAGAAGCTCTCTATCTAAATTCTTTCAGATAGTTAAGAGATTAAAAAGCTCTTCATGACTGCTAGGTCATGATTTCCTTCACCTCAAACAACCCATATGCCAAAGTGGCACATTCTGGGTCAGCCTGACTTGAACCCCATCAATTCAAAATTTAAACAAGCATCGTTCCAATAGGAAGCTTGGGCTTACGTATACTTCCTGTGTGTTTCCCTATCACATTCAAATGTGGCTTTACCTTGATTTGATGTCTTTTCTCATCTCATTGATGAATACCTTAATGATGGGCCCTTGGGTGGCCCAGTGGTTGAGCGTCTGCCTTGGGCTCAGGGCATAATTCCAGGATCCTGGGATTGAGGTCCACATCAGGCTCCCTGCATGTAGCCTGCTTCTCCTCCCTCTCTGCTTATGTCCCTGCCTCCCTCTCTCTCTGCGTTTCTCATGAATAAATAAAATCTTAAAAAAAAAAAAAAAAAAAAAAAGATGGGCCCTTGTCCTCCTTCTGTGCTCAGCATTCAGCCAAGTGGGCATTCAGTGAGTGTTCAAAGAAATGAATGAAATTGATATCTTAGTTCCTGCTACAACATTTGTTAAGGAAACCTTTAGAGGATAAAGCAAAATAATGTCACATTATTTAAATTATTTAATTTGGGAGATAAAAGGTTGAAATAAAAGAGGGAAGGAGTGGTGTTGGTTTTGTATAGTTTAATGAAGGGAGCTCTAAAGACCAAATAAGCTAGTGGTAGAAACATGAAACAGGAACTTGAAATACAAGATGCCACAGCAAACAATGAAGATAAAACAGCAGAGGAAAATAGAACTATTGAAGTATCTGAAGACTAAAAACTGAAATAAATTATAGAAGCATAAAGAAAGGACAAAGTGAAAATTATAATCTAAAATATTCTAGAGACACCTGGGTAGTTCAGATAGTAGAGCTTGATTTTTGGCTTAGGTAATGGTAATGGGGTTATGGGACCAAGCCATTTGTGGGGCTCCTCACTCAGTGTGGAATCTGCTTGTCCTGATGTTGAATAAATTGATCAAAGTTACAGAACTACAAGATGTCATTTAATAAATCTATGCATATGTGAATTAAATTTGAATACGTTTCCTATGAAGATGCAAAAAGTACTCCACTATAAATGTTCCTTAAGTCAAATGGTTTCCCACTATAGCATGCACACACTGGTGGAATGGAATGTCAGGCTGAGAGGAGCAAAAAATATAGAGACCATGCCAAGCCAGGGGTTATAGGGTTTTCTGAGCTATTGAAGTTCAAGAAACTGGTTTGTTTTGGGGGTGGGAACCCCTTAAAATTCTTAGAATTCCCAAACACAATAGTCATTTTTAGATTCTCAGTTCCCAGTGTACTCTGCAGCTCTTTGTTTATTCAGCAGTTGGCCAAGAGTAACTTAATTCAGCGTTTAAAGGCTCCCAGGGTTTGAGGTCGCTATACCACCCCAACCTTCTTTTCTTCCAATTGCATAAGTTTTGTCAATTGTCCTTGATCTGCGAGCAAACTGGTCTGGTAGCAACCAACGCTAAATAACTATTAAAGTGATGTGAATTTTAATAATGCAGCAGTGCAAAACACATCTAACTTCAACATCATTGATGTATTAACCACATAAGCTCCTCCTCTCATTGTTCTTTATTTTAGTTTTTATTCACTTTTTCATCATGTATTCCATTTGTAAATTCCTGACTACTCTGTGAACTATGTGGGTTTTGTTGTCATTCTCAGTGAATTGCAAACAGGGAACTTTCTTGTCACCTAATGAGCAGCAGAAGAGAAACTTAGGGATGCCTTTAGGGTTCTGCCTTTGCTTAAGATTGACTTCTTCAAGCTGGATGTGGAAAGAGATGCCAAATTTTGGAAGAGTAGAGGTCAGATAGGATGAACCAAAAATATATTTGTTTATTGATTGTTACTTTCTAGCTAATCTGACTTTTTCAATTAAAATCACCACTCTTCATAGTTGTCACTTTGTACACTTGAGGTCTTGAACTGCATAGCCTATCTTGTTAGATGCAATCCATCATTTAAAGAAACTGCATCATTACAAAATTTCCAAGGATGAGAGTCTATGTATTTTTTTCCTACCACAAACTTTGTCACAATAGGCATATTTGTTTTAGCAAAACTAGTCAAGCTGCTTGAAAGATGACACTATGCCTGTTATACTGCTCAAGATTGGCTCCATAATTTGAGTTGTCTCTAGTACATTGCAAAAGGCAGATACATGGCAAGTTTAATGTCATCCATCTGATGTAATTGAACTTAAAGTTGAATGAATAACACCTCAGTTCATCCTTGAAACTTTAGGAACTCAACTGCCATTATATCACAGCAGATTCTGCTTCTAAAAGAAGTCTTACTATTCGCATATGTAATAGAGGTACTTTTTACATAAAATTATGATCTTGACTAAATACTAGGTAAACTTTATTTTAGACTAGATTTTTGAAATCTTTTTTTAAATAAATGTTATATAGTAGCAGAAGAGGAAAACTGTGTTATGTATTATTCCACTACCTCAACTTAATTCTTTTGGATATATTCGTGTGTTTCTCTAATTTTTTTATATAATTGAAATGATAATGACTGTGTATTTTACACTCTGATTTTTTCTTAATTATATGTCAAACACATTTTATATATTTAATTATTTTCTCAAAGTAAATTCCCAAAAGTTACATCATTGCAGTAAAGGGCAAGACCTCCTTTTTTAAATTTTTTTTTAATTTTACTTAAAAATAATTTAATATAGTTGACATACAATGTGTATTAGTTTCAGTTGTACAACATAGGGATTCAACTTCTGTCTACAGTGTGCTATGTTAACTACAAGTTTATTTTTGCTTTTGTTTCCCTTGCCTTAAAAGACATCTCTAGATAAATGTTCCTACAGCTGATGTCAGAGAAATTGCTGCCTGTGTTCTTTTCTAGGATTTTTATGGTTTCAGGTCTCACATTTAGGTCTCTAATTCGTGGCGAGCTTATTTTTGTGCATGGTGTTTGAAAGTGGTCTAGTTTTATTCTTTTACATGTTGCTATTCAATTTTTCCAGCACCATTTATTGAAGAGAATGTCTTTTCCCAATTGTAAATTCTTTCCTCCTTTCTCATAGATTAATTGTTCATATAATTGTGGGTTTATCTCTGGGCTCTCTTTTCTGTTCCATTGACCTATGTGTCTTTTTTGTTCTAGTGCCATAGTGTTTTGATTACTACAGTTTTATAATGTATCTTGAAATCTGGAATTATCATACCTCCATTTTGTTGTTCTTTCTCAGGATTGCTTTGGCTATTCGAGGTCTTTTGTGGTTCTCCTCAAATTTTAGTTTTATTCTAGTGCTGTGAAAAAATGCTATTAGTAGTTTGATAGGGATTACATTGACTCTGTAGATTGCTATGGGTAGCATGGACATTTTAACAGTGTTCTTCCAATCTATGAGTGTGGAATATCTTTCCATTTGTGTCATCTTTAATTTCTTTCATCAGTGTTTTATAGTTTTCAGAGTACAGATCATTCACCTCCTTCATTAAATATATTCTTAAGTATTCTATTCTTTTGGGGTAATTGTAAATGAAATTGTTTTCTTAATTTCTCTCTGCTACTCCATTATTAGCATACAGAAATGCAACAGATTTTTCTATATTAATTTTGTATCTGCAACCTAAGTGAATTTCTTTATTCTAGTGGATATTTTGGTAGAGACTTCAGGATTTTCTATGTATAGTATCATAAGACTTCCTTTTACAACAAGCATTAGGTATTTCTGTTTAACTAGATAACTATATAACATTTTTTCTAATTCTGTGGTCTAAATACATTCTACTTATACAAAGTATTTATATAAATATAAGTAATATTTTATTGTTTATATATAAATAGTTAATATATATTTAACTAAATATTGTTTACTAGTAATATTCTTCAATTATATATTAAAATAAGCATGTTAAATGAATCCTCTTCTTGAAACAAAAATTTTAATAACTTTATTTGTTAACTTTTCTGTCCCTACTGCAAACATGTACAAATAAGTTGAATGCTCTTCATTTTAGTTGCATGTATTCAGCTAAAGCTATAGTAAGTAGATATAGATACACATTTGATAATAAACACTGTGATAGTTTTTTTTATGAGCCATAGTAAATGGGCAAAATATATTTTTAAGAAATTAAGCTTCAGTGTTTACTCATGTGTAATAATTTGATTCTTAGAAAAGAATATCACCTAAATATGTTAATTGCTTTGAGGCAAATTCCTTTTTTTTTTTTTTCACTGATTATTCTCTTAGTGCATATACTAATATGGCTACCAAAGGGGACTATTTTAGAGATCTATAAGGAACAAAATTACTTTCTGGAAACATGTCATATTTGTCATTAGGCAAATAAACATTATTCCTTTTGTCAGTTCCAGAATCTGCAAAAAAATTTCCTATTTTGATTTTACTCAAACATTTACCTACTAAAAATTTACCTCAAAGGACTCTAATAAGGCCAGTCTTTCCCAACACTTTACAGATTTGTCCTTTGAGAACCAAATGCTGTGTAGTTGAGCAAAATATTATGGAACAATGAAATTTCAACTTATTTATAGTCTTCTTCCATAAATAATATACTAAATTTATTTTCTGTAAATAAGAGATTTTCTTTGTATAAATGGGAAGGTCCATGCTTATAAAATGAAGTATATTGTATCCTATCCATACTACATCACTGTGGAAACAGGAAGACATTATATACTTACTGTAGCTTTAAAGACAAAAATTATTTATTTGGTGCTTTCCCAATAATATTTAATTTACCCCAATTAAATATTTTATTTAAATCTAGTTGCAAGAGATTTTCTTTTCTTTCTCCATACATCATTGATAATATTTAATGCTTTGTCAGCATGCCTGTCCCAATAACCTAAGGGTTTATTTAGTTCCTCTTTCTTTTTTTTTTTAATTTTTTTTTTAAAATTTTTTTTTTTTTTTTTTTTATGATAGTCACAGAGAGAGGGAGAGAAAGAGAGACAGGCAGAGGGAGAAGCAGGCTCCATGCACCGGGAGCCCGATGTGGGATTCGATCCCGGGTCTCCAGGATCGCGCCCTGGGCCAAAGGCAGGCGCCAAACCGCTGCGCCACCCAGGGATCCCTCTTCTTTTTTTTAAGATTTTATTTATTTATTCATTCATGAGAGACACAGAGAGAGAGAGAGAGGCAGAGACACAGGCAGAGGGAAAAGCAGGCTCCACGCAGGGAGCCTGACGTGAGACTCGATCCCGGGTCTCCAGGATCACACCCTGGGCTGAAGGTGGCGCTAAACTGCTGAGCCACCTGGGCTGCCCAGTTCCCTTCTTTTTAACACAAGGATAATGTAAAGTAGTCTTTGAAGGTATGGAGACTACTAATAACCCGCTCATTATGCCTATTCCCTGGGACTTTTATCTTGCCAGTAAGAAAAGATGATAAGGGATTTGTGTATCCCTATAAAGACATTTCACCCAGTACCCAGTATTAAAAGCCAGGGCATAAAATAGTGTAAATGAGCTATAAGTGCTCAAATATTTTAAATGAATAAATGAATATATTATTCTAAGCAGACAAAATACATTCCTAATTCCTCAGTTGAAATAAACCTTTCAATAAGCTACATATGCAACTCTAAATGAATTTTTGTGTATTTTCACAATTTAGTGGAGGTTCTCTATAGGTTCCATGTCAGTCAGCCCTCATGGAAGTCACATGCCTATTTCCCTTCCTGATATGTACAAGGTGAATATTAATGACCAGAGTAAACTCTAAAGTGAATAATTTATTTCTTGATAATGATAAGATGGTTAAGTCCTTAGAATTTTATGTAGGGTTCTCAAAGTATGTTAGTTCTCACTAAGCTTAATGAAATATTACTACTAAACACCATGTTGATGTTAGATGCTACTTGAATTAATAGTTTCAGAATAATCTTTATTTTACTGTTATGTTCCTAGGCTAAACACAGTGCACAGGAAAAAAATTAACTCCTTTCCAAAAGTATCAGTGGATTGTTTACCTTCAATGCAAATTAAAAGCTAAATGTATATATTAAACGTATGTCATTTTTTCCAACTGCTTCTGATATTTATTTTAAACTATTGTTTCCATTTGTACCTACCAACTTATTTTCTTAGTATTTTAATTTTACTTTTTTCCAAACTAATGCAAACAATTACAGCTTTATATATTTGAACTTTTTTTAAAGATTTTATTTATTTATTCAAGAGGGAGAGAGAGAGAGAGAGAGAGTGGCAGAGACACAGGAAGAGGGAGAATCAGGCTCCATGCAGGGAACCTGAAGCGGGACTTGATCGATCCCGGGACCTCGGGATCACGCCCTGGGCCAAAAGCAGGCACTCAACCACCGAGCCACCCAGGATCCCCCTATATTTGAACTTCTAAATGCAATGACATTAGACATATTTGCCACTTCACATTTAAGGCCTCTTTTATGGTATGAAGTATTTATTACCTTGGAGTCATGAGACCACCTGCAAGACTGTAATTCCGGCTCAGTGATATGCTTAGAATCCTTGTGTTGATACATGAGATTTGTCCCCTGAGCATATTTTATTTAAATCTAGTTGCAAGAGATTTTCTTTTCTTTCTCCATACATCATTGATAACATCTAATGCTTTGTCAGCACGCCTGGAACGCTCATCAAAGATGACAGCTTAGGAAAACTGGATTTTCCCAGAGAGACATATCCAACTAGAATATTATTTTAATTTTGCCAAGTTGAAATAGATTATACTAGATTGTTTTAATTGTATGCAGAACATCTGGGAGAATTTTGCTGGAGTCTAGAGAATCATATGCCATTGTGAAATGTTTGCCTTATTACAGGCAACACAAGGTATGGGACATAATGGTGCATGTTTCCTAATTTTCTCACAACTTCACTTTACTGAATTAATCCTAGAATGCAATAACAGAGATTTGCCTTTTAAAACTGGTGCACTCTTACATGACTTAAGGATATTTCAAAATTCAGGAGAAACATTCATATTTTGATCATGTTTCCGACAGTTTGGAGATGGTTAGACATCTGTTCTGACCTGATGTGAGATTTCTGATATTGTTATATGTGGAAATTGCATGGTACCATGAGTAGAAGGTCAACATACAGTTGACAAAATTTCATCCATCCTCACCCATTGCCCCTCATTTCCTTATCTGCCTGATGAACAGAAACATGATCAGTAAGCACACAGAACAGAAATTTAGAACAAGCTAACCTTTGAGTCTGTCATCCTGATGGAGATTTATTAGTCAAATGCCAGAAACTGCAGAAAAGTTGTTTGTAATTCAGGTAAACAGACATTCCACTGGGCCTCTTCAACTAAAAAACCCTGCTATTTGGCTTCTCTATTCCCTTCATGGCCCTCTCTGACCTACTCCTAGAATTCCTGGCAGACAATCTAATTTGTCTAAGGATTTCTAAATTTCAACACAGTAATGTTATATAGGGTATTCATATCTACATAGGAAAATAGTCAGCTAATACATTATAAAAACTTAATATGAGTAATTTTATAGTTAATGAGGTCTCATGGAATATTTTCATTATTAGAACAGAACACTGTAAACTTTATTATATGATTACTTAAAATTTAAAGTCATTAGTCAATACTGTGGTCTTTGAGTTAGTGGCTTGAATTGAAATTAAGTATAATAAATTAATGATATAATACAATATAACAAATTGTAAAAGTATAGCAATACTATATGTTGTGTAATATAGTTACATACTGTTATATAATACATATAAAATATGACCTATTCTGTTAAGTATCCTTTTGAATTCTGCTGCTTTAGTATCTTGAGATTTATTATTTTATTAAATCTGCTATTACAATGAGCATCACTTATTTAGTAGAGGAGATAATCCTTGATTTTATTGGAAAGAAAGAGGTTAAATCGGTTCCACAAACATCTAATATTAAAAATTCATGTGGGTGGAGAAGAATGAGGAAAAAGGTTGTATCTTAATTTAGAATTAAGAAACAAAATAACCATTTTCTATTACAACAAAGATTGACTCTGTAACATTAATTTCACCATGGGAAATCTGTAATCTTCATTTTAGAGAAATTAATTGGTAGCAGTACTGTTTATAAAATGCTGTGTGCTCAAATCTTTGAAGAACTTTTCTACATTATGATTAGCCTAACATGTCTAGCCTGGAGTGTTTCACATTTTTCTAGCTTTGTGATTATATCTTCCCACTAGGAATCTGATGAACTGAAGTAGGCAGCTATGAATTTCAGCTAACTCAGGTGTAAGGTTTATGAGTATTAAAAGTAATAATTTAAAATGTCAATATTTTTTAAAAATGTCATTATTCAAAATGTTTCATAGTTCATATATTTTATATCTTCACTAACTACAGTGCCTATATGTACAACTTAAAGCAGATCAACAAAGTGCCATTATATTGCAGAAAGGGTCATCTTCATCCATGAAAGCTATAAAGCCACTCACAATTTTCTTTCTTTTTTTTTTTTTTAATTGTTACAACCCTGTCCACAAGACACTGAATTTCCATGGCAGTTGTAGCATTTCTTATCAGAGAGTAAATTCTTTTTTTTCATTTGATGGAATGGTATCTGGGTCAATAAACAAAGAAACCAAAAAACCTTAAAAAGGCAAAACTGACAAATAATACCCATGCCCCCATGTAATTGGTATGTAAATTGGATTACCTGATTCCATACAGCACAAAAACACCATGTGTCTGCTTTATCCATTTTGAGCATTTTAACTGTATTCCAGAGACAGATCAGCTGCTAGAGTTAGTTGTCACTAAATGATGCGTTTCCTTCACTTTGGAAGATAAGATCAGTGTCTAAAAACCTCTGTAGCTAATAACATATGCCTTCTCAAAAATAACCTTTATTATATGTTTGTGACTTAGTTAACTCCTTCCTAAGACCAGAAGTCAGAAATGTGGTTGGGGGAGGTGTGGGAACAAACCTAAAAAATCAGTGCCTAAAGAAGAAAATATTTCTGACTGTATCTCCTGACATAGACTGAATCAGGATGCATTTTGTATTAGAACACTTATTATCTAAATTTTATTCTTCACCCAGGTTTCTGACTACTCCATGGAATTTTAAAAGTTGGATTGACATTTATTATGAAACAAGTAATAGCTGTATTATCCCTGTTTTGAGGGCTGTCCAGGACTCTAGAAGTGTGTCTGGCTTCCGTTTGTCTTCACAATAACCATGACTCCTAAGTAGAAAGAGTATGGTTTATCTTGGCAAGTCCTTCCTATGACTTGCCCACTGAATGAAAATTTGGGCAGGACTAACAAATGAGAACTTCCCGTATTTAATCTACATGACTGCTGGTTTTTGTTTTTGTTTTGTATTTCCTTTCTTTTGAATGTTGGCTTATTTAATAGTTTCTCTCTTCCCCCCTCATTAAAAAGTAAAGCTTGGCATTAGTGAGTACTCAGTAAATGGTAATTACCCCCCTAGCCTTCATTGAACTAATTTGTTAGTCAATATACTTTATTTCTTCTCCCCAGCGTCTTTTTAAAAACATCCTTAAACAAACTGAATTTTGAAAGCAAAATTACAAATTTTACCTTGTTTATAAAAAAGGACTCTGAGGGGATCCCTGGGTGGCGCAGCGGTTTGGCGCCTGCCTTTGGCCCAGGGCGCGATCCTGGAGACCCGGGATCGAATCCCACATCGGGCTCCCGGTGCATGGAGCCTGCTTCTCCCTCTGCCTATGTCTCTGCCTCTCTCTCTCTCTCTCTCTCTCTCTCTCTCTCTCTATCATAAATAAATAAAAATTTAAAAAAAAAAAAAAAGGACTCTGAGATTAATAGCATCATTAAAACTCTTGATATTTTTCTCTGCCAGGAACAAGTTAGACCAGAGATATGGGGTGCTTTGTTGTTGTCCTTATATGCACAACTCTACTTTCTTGATTCAGTTAGCTCTCTGGCTAAGTGGAGCCATCTCTTTGCTTGTGGAATTAGATTGATCTTTGTGAGATAAATAAATAGAAAACTAACAGAAACATAAAACCAAAGTAGGCACAGAAACGATGGCCCCCGGGATGAACCAGTATCTGGATTGTATAGGAAACCAGTATATTTTAGGTGAGCATTAGAGTCTGAAAGGGGAAGAAGAGGAGCAATGGGCTACCGAATGCAGCGTGCTTTGAATGTACAGAAAAAAGAGACTGCGGGAACTGGTCCGAGGTGTCTGAGTGTTAAAGAGAACCATCAGGAAATGAAGTAGGAAATAGCAAGGGGAAAATAGCCCCTACAGGAAAGAGAGAGACACAAGGGCCCCTGCCTGCTGATAGGGTAAGGATGGGGATTCTTATTAGATTAGTGCTCAAAGAATATGGGTCATTCAGAGAACCCCCATATTTAGTGTGACTCCCGTTCTGGGTTACCTAAAATATGCCTGATCACAAGGTCATTATTCCATCTTTATTAATAGTGCCTTTTCCCATGTTCAGAAGTTAACAGTTTTCATAATAAATTATATGATTAATTTTTATAATACCCAAGAGATGTAAATGAGTTGGCTTTTGCCTAATAGGCTATGAAATTGCTTAGATCTTCAAAAAAATATATATCCTGGAGTAAGAATAAGATTTTAGGTTGCTTGAATATCTGAAGACTATTTCTAGACTTCCTAAATTCAAAGAGATGGCATCTCTTAACAAGTCAGCATAGATTTATAATTGTGAGTCCTTGGGAGCTATAGTAGACAGTTTAAGGCCCAATTCCCCACCAATTATTATTTGTATGGGCATCACATCTTTGACATAACATCTTTTTTCTTCAGTTTTATCTGTAGTCTAGAGGTAATGATGGTATCTATTTCATACAGTTGTGGTGCAGATTACATAAATCAATGAAAAAAAATGGTTGCTTATAACAGTGTGGCTATTTTCTGCACAGTGGTCCCCCTTCTGATTCCAGGAAATCTGCTGCTTACAGATTCTCAGACATTCTTTGATCTGCTGGATTAAAGTTTCTCTAGGTTAAAGGAGAAATTGGTAAAATGCCTGACTCATTTATTAGCAATGTTGTCTAAGACTGTCTAAAGCGTTCTTCAGATGGTGGAGTATTATTAATCTGCATTCATATTTTGAAGAGTTTTTATATCATTTTGCTTTTAATACTGTAGAAGGTGATTTATTTTTTTCTTTTTTAAAAAAAATTATATTATTTTTGAAACTTAAATTCAATTTGCCAACATATAGTATAACACCCAGTGCTCATCCCATCAAGTGCCCCCCTCAGTGCCCGTCACCCAGTTACACTATCCTCCCACCAACTTCCCCTTCCACAATCCTTTGTTTCCCAGGGTTAGAAGTCTCTCATGGTTTGTCTCCCTCTCTAGTTTTTCCCACTCAGTTCCCCTCCTTTCCCTTATAATCCCTTTCACTATTTCTTATATTCCACATATGAGTGAAACCATATGATGACTGTCCTTCTCTGATTGACTTATTTCACTCAGCATAATACCCTCCAGTTCCATCCACATTGAAGCAAATGGTGGGTTTTTGTGTTTTCTGATGGCTGAGTAATACCCCATTGTATATGGACATGATTTAAAATTTAAGATTTGACCCATTCTTAATAATCTTTATTTTCTATCATGACATCACAGTATTTTCTAGAGGACTATTTTTTGTAATGTGGAACTTTTCTCACTATACACAATATAAAACTATATTTTCCATACTTATTTATATTTTTCTTCATCTTTGCTAGTTTTTCCATAAGCCCTTTGTATCTAGCCAAACTATGTGTATAATTTTTTTAAACAAGTCTTTTCAGTTCTCTTGACAATATGAATTTATTTCAGGAGGGCACACATTATATTCCTCTCAGTATAGAATCTATGTTTTACCATTTTTTTCAGCTTATAATAATTATTTCAATACATCGGAAAAGCTTAACTACATGATGAGTCTAATAGCTTTGCTTAGTCTCTTAAAGCTAAAGATAATGATATAAAATCTGTTATTTTATGTGTTTAGTACTGCTCAGCCTAGCCAAACCTTTCAAGATTTTGTGAATTTTTAAGCATTCTAGGACCTCGTATATTATTACATATTAGATGTCCTCCAGGATATTGTTAATAAAGTATGTCACCATCCCAATCGCCTTTCAATATATTATGTATATGGAGAGAGAGATGTAGCAACTGGATTTTACTAAATTACCACTCTACTTCAGAGTTCTTAAATTATGCTTAACCATGAATGTTAGAAAATAATTTCTAAACCTAGAACATTGATTCCTGTTTTACAACAATCATTGGCAGTAGCAAGTGCTGGTATCATTGAGGACAATCCTCATTATTAGAACTATTTTCCTCTACTTATTCTTCTGTATCAGTCTCCTTATTAATCCTTAAACACACAAAGTATGTACCTTTATTTGGGTTATTTGCCTCAGCTGCCTTTTCAAAACCCAAACATTCTTCCGCCTAATTCATATGGTTACTACCTTCAGTCCAAAAATTTGTTCAAATGTTACTTTCTCAAATTCCCCTACTCTATTAAAAATTGCAGCCTGGCCCCCACATCATAGGCTCTATTCCCATTATCTTGCTCTTATTTCCACAGCATCATTACCTTCTAATATACAGTATATTTACCTATTTAGATGTTTGTTGTTACTACCACTTACCTCTGCCAATATGGAAGTGCCAGAAAACAGAGATATTTGTTTTATTCACCAATGTCTGCCTAGTTTCTAGGTAAGGGGTCAGTAAACTTTTTTTGGCAAGCAGTAAATATTTAGGGCCATGTATTATGTTTCTTAACAGTGCCACTGTGACTTGTACATAGTTCTAGATAATATGTAAATGATGGCTGTGACTATGTTCCAGTACGATGGTATTTACCAAAACAGACTCTAGGCCAAGTTTGGCTATGGTTGGGTGATAATGTCTGGAAACATAGTAGGTGCTTAATAAATGTTTATTAAATAAATGAAGCAAATGCATTGAAGCAAAACATTTTTATTTATTTATTTATTTATTTTATTTTTATTATTATTTTTTAAGCAAAACATTTTTAAATGTTGAGTATAAATAATCTAACAAGTTTACCTTTTTCACCCTAAAAGTGATAGTCATTGGTTCTCAGTTAAAATGTTTACTTTCCTCATCTAAAATAAAAGATTTTTTTCTTCCATTAAAACTAAAGTGTATTCTTTATTCTTAAATATAACAAAGTAATTGGAATGACAGCAACTAAAATCACCATAAGCAGTAAACACTGTCCTGGGCCAGATGAGAGCAAAACCCTGGGTTTAGTATTAGCATTAAGTACGTTGGTTGGTTTTTATTTGTTTAATTTCATTCCTAAGCAACAGAAGTATTTCTTCATTTTACAGGATTGTAATTTCTATAGTGTAATGTTCTTTCTTATATCAACTGTGAGAGTAAGAGATTTTCCTATTTCTTTTTTGTTTTTTAAGATTTAATTATTAGAGAGAGAGGTGGGTTGGGATAGAGGGAGAGGGAGAGAGAATCTCAAGCAGACTCCCTGCTGAGCACCGAGCCCCACATGGGGCTCTCTCCCACAACCTTGAAATCATGACCTGAGTCGTGATCACCAGTCAGTGCTTAACTGACTGAGCCACCCTGGCATCCTGAGATTTTCCTATTTCTTGAGTTAGAGATAACCTTGAAATAGTGGCAGTAGACTTGCAGCTGTTATTTCCTCACCCTGGAGCACATTTCTAAGCAGCAATACACAATTTAGAATAGTTAGTGTCAATGTAGTAGTTCTATAAGTCTATCTAAAGCTGTTATTTATGAGTGTTATTGATCATAAGCTTTCAATGTGAAAAAAAATGAAGGGCAGGAGTTTTGTCTAATCATAGTAGAACACCGTGAGTTTATTTTACAACAAACTGAAAGGTGACCCAATTATACAAAAACAGAATTAGTTCATCATCTTGTATATAAATGTCTTCTGAAATTCATTGGATCATTGTTTCTGATAACCTTCAGAGGACATTTTTATTGTCCAAGAGCTTTAAGGTGATGCGTGTTCATTCTGAATAGGGGTTTGTGCATTTGTGTATAAACCCTTCAGAAAGAGTGAATTTGTTCAACTTAAAGAAAGACATCGATTATACCCATGGAACGTGTGGAAAGTTTAGGTATATCGCCCATCCTCACAGAATCTATTTGCTATCTTTGAAATAGAATTATTTTTTAAATGGAAATTGGTTTTAACATTGTTGAAACTTCTACATCACAAAAGTTAATTTTGGCATTTAGATTATGTCAAGATGCGGACTGACATTTGATCAGTCAGTAGCCTTCAAAAGAACATCCAGAATAATTTACCAAGTGTGTATATTTTTGATGTCCTAAGTTTTAGAAATAGTAATGTATAAAATGCAAAGTGAAATATTCAGAAGTAATTCATTTTGATCAGACCTGAGATGAAGGAATTATTTTCTACCCCAACAACAAAAGAAGTGTTTATTAACTCTCTTTTCTCAGGTAGATGCACAAGGGAGTCTTTTATCATGAATAATATTATATCAGATAATTTGTTTTGACAAAAATTTTGGCTCAATTTTATTATATTTACATTTAAATAATATTCTGATAAAATATGATTATTAGTTTTATTTTGGTTTAATCTTCTCTAACAAGGTGTCTTTATTTTGAAACTTTTCCCCACATTTGTAGTATACAACTTAAGTGATTACTAACATTTTCTTAACTGACTTTACAGATATTTATTCATTTTCTTAATCAGTAATTAATTATTCATCAGTACTTACTGAATGATTACTTTATGTCAGAACCTGGGAGTCAAAAGAATATATTATTTCTAGACCAAAACCATTACAGTCTTGTGGGGAAATGTGTGTGTGTGTGTGTGTGTGTGTGTGTGTGTATTTAAATTATTTCAATTCAGTGTGAGGAATGCTGGGAGAGCGTATGTGTAGACTGTATGGTCATGTCATTAGTGGAGCACCTGATTCAGTATGTGACATGTCCCTTTGCTCTTAAGAGGGAGACCTTGACCTTTGTCACTTAGTATCTCAGAAATCTACCCCTGAATCTTGCCCTTCCTACTTGCTGCAAGTTTTTCCTTCATCACAAAATATTTGTCTGTACTACCCTTTCATTCCAGTGAGATTGTCTGTGTTAAATCCAAAATTTTAAGGACTTTATTATTTCCAGCTCTTATTTCTCAATTTTTTCTTACTGAATGCTGTCCATCTTTTATATTGGAAAATTTCTGTAGCCCAGAATAATACACATTTGCCAGATTCAGTCTTTATTGTCAGTGTTTCCTTTAGCTTTATTTTGACATATTGTGAATGTTAACTTATGTATGCTTTAAAAAATAAGGATGAAAGGGAAAAAGTAGAGAGAATTCCATAAAACAATATAAAAATGTTCAAACTAAACTGAGACTATGGGCATCCAGTGTTTTCTTGGATCTTCTCACAGTTATTTTTCAGATTTTATATTTTGATCTGTTTGCTGTTCTTAGTTTCTGCCACAGATACACAGTTTTTATTTTGATTTCTTTATTTTCTCTCATTATTATTTTTGTTATTACTCAAAGATCTTCATTGATAAAGTGTGTAATTTTTTTAAAAGTGTGTAATTATACAAATCTCAATAGTCCATTTTCAAAATTAGTATATGATTGTCTTATCTACTTATGATGGGATCATCTTTTTTTATAATAAATTTATTTTTTATTGGTGTTCAATTTGCCAACATACAGAATAACACCCAGTGCTCATCCAGTCAAGTGCCCCCCTCAGTGCCTGTCACCCATTCACCCTATGATGGGATTATCACTTGCCATTCTGATTGTAAAAGACGCAGGTTTTTCTAATGCAGATTGTTATGAATTGTTCTCCATGCTTGCTGCATTTGTTGTTTCTCTTATACAGTCATGAGAATCAATAACAACTGCATATTTCGTAAGTGCAAATACTGCGTTAGGTAGTAGAACTGACGGCGCAAAAGCTGATTGCATACCAACAATGAAGCAAACATATATCAATCCTATGTAATAAATATTAAATCATTTTAATTGAAATTATAGCTGGAAGCTAAGGGCAGAAAATACAGATTTAGCAGTGGAGAACATATTTAAAAAGCTTAAAAAGGTAGTATAAACATATAAGTGAATTTCCTTCTTCCCCGGACATAAAGACACGATGGACTAAATCCCTTTTCTCTAAGTTTGATGATGTTTCAAAATTTCTAAAACAATTTATTCTATTTATATTCTATTCATATTAATGTGCAATATTATTTAGTTACTTTGATTTCCTCATGACTCATCTTTGCTACTGTGAACTAACTCTCAGCAGAAGACCTGATAATGGTTGATTAATAGATCATGATATTTTATGGTCCTATGCATGGCTTTTCCTCAGTATACTTTTAGGAATTTGAAAATACTTTTAGAAACATCTCAGAGGAGCAAACTCTGGAGTAAGTAGCAATGGTGAAACACAAAGGAACTCTACAGGCATCTATTTTAACCCTCAAGATGCTGCCCTTCCTTGGAAATACAGAATCAGAATTCTAGGTTCTTACAAGGATGAGCACCTTGACCTTTTTTTTTCTTCCAATTGTTATGTTAATTATACTTATTAAATCATTGCCTGAGATACACGGGAGTCTCTCCAGTCCTCTAAATGGTCAGAATTTTCCCTTTAATTCAATTCAACCCATAAAAATCTATGTACTTGTACTACATTGTTTGTACTAGTTATGGAACTTTTATTTCTGATTTGACATTTGTGATAATGCCTTTTACCAATTGAGCTAAATTGCTGATCAACTTTAGAGCACTGTGAATCTTGAAATTATTTCTTTTTAAATTTTGAATTCTAGTTTAAATGTACAACCCATTTAGTACATAACCATGTGGCAACCTTCCTGTTCACTAATACCATTCCTCTCTCTTTGATTTAGTTATCAATTCCTTTCTCCAAAATGTTCAGCAATGTATTTTCCTTTAACATAAATAAAAACTCTCTCAAATCCTTTGTTGAAGAACAAATCAGTTATAGTCCTGTCAATAGGTAGAAATCATTCAGTGACTGAACAGAAGTGCATATAAAGAATTGTTAACTGTATTAGTATATTCTGATAATGCAGTATTAGCTAGTATATGGTAGAAAACTCTAAATTCTAGAAATAGCAGATATAAAAAATAGCCCTACTCCTTTTTTTTAAGATTTTATTTATTTATTCATGAGAGACATACAGAGTAGCAGAGACATAGGCAGAGGGAGAAGCAGGCTCCCTGCGGGGAGCCCAATGCAGGACTTGATCCTGGACCCCAGGATCACACCTCGAGCCACAGAAGGTAGATAACTCAATCAATGAGCCACCCAGGCATGCTGCCACTATTCCTAAGACTGAGACAAAGCAGCTACAGAAGAGTGTACCTGCCCCTGAGCTAAAATCTGGACATTATGGGAGAGAACACAAATATAAGTCACTGAATGGCAGGGAAGTCGTTTTGATGCTGCCCTAGCACAATTGACTGGAAGTCTGCCCTCTGGTCCTTGCTGGAATTTCACCTTATAGCGTGCTGGGTAGTACCATGGTGGAGACACTGTTCTATGAGATTCCCTAAGTAGGCTAGGAAAAGCGTCTTGCCTATTGGGTGCAGCTGACTGTGATGCACTCACTATGGGCACTGGGCAGTGGGGAGGCCATGGTGCTACAAATGCTAGATGCTTCATATCCACTTTCTGTAGATAATGCTTAACATCATGCTAGCTGGCCAAAGGATATTTTGTGTCCCAATCAATTTTGACACAACAGGCAATGAAAGGTAAACTTGGAGCTGAGAGATCATTAATTAATGACTGGTAAAACATCCTTATGATGAACAAATAATTGTGTTTTGTTTCAATTTGGTTTGGTACAATTTTCAGAATAATCCACGAAGACTTTATGTATAAACAAGAAACTGATAATCTTAATGTAGAGAAATTCATAAATGTGATGGTTTAAAGCTCTCTCCAGATTCTGGCAAATGTAGTTATTGGCCCAAAGTTAGCGATTTGAGAGAGAGACCCTAGCTGCTTTCAAGATCAAACACCTGCAATTGTACCATGATTCTTGGATGGCTTTAGGCAGGAGCAAGAGATAATGCAATAGAAAATATGATATAAAGTCCAAGGTTTCATCATACACAGAATCAAATCAACAGCAACAACTACCAAAACCAAACCAAACTAAAACAAAGCAAAACCCCACCAAATCTGAGGTCCCTCTTCTGCCTGTGTTCATATTCTACCCTTAACTGGCTAACTTTTTTTTGTTGGATGTAACAAAAAATGAAAGCTCATACATAGAATGGATTATTCTCCTATCACACCATACCTCTCATAGATAGTTATTTTTTTCTAATAATTTCCTGCATTGTTAAGACTGGAAAATGAAAATCTTAGGAAAAAGAAAAGAAACTCAATGAACCTAGGCAGTGCTGCTATAATGACTCAAAAAAAAAATGACTCTAAAAAAAATCAGAGAAGATATGAGTGTAAACAAATCATAAATAAAAATCCAAAGTAACATTTAAGCTAAGAATAAATTATTTCTGATCAATAAGTTATTGATCTGTTTCAAAGGGCCACCTTGAGCTTTCTTTATGATTTACCTTTTATATCTAAAAACACAGTTTTAGCTAAATAAGCTAATGCCTATAAAGATATTTCATTAAAGATCTTATGTATTAAAATAAAACCAACTGGGAATTGAACATAATGGTTTTAATTTAGTTTTTGAAAGAATATGCCTATATATACTTTAGATAGTTTTGAGAAATAATACGTATTATTTCTCTTTGTACTTTACATTTCACAAACATCATTTGCAATATTAGTAGGACTCTTATGGTTATCAAGGTAAAACAAATTCAAATTGACTTAGGAAAAATGTATTTACTCATGAAATCCAAGGAAAGGTATAACCATAAACTGCGGAAAGGAAAGGACATAGTCCACTTATTCCACTTCTACAAATCAGTAAACCCATCCATCTATGAAGTAGTTTTTTTAGTATTCGCTATCTGCACTATCTTCCAAAAGGGAGACCAGAAAAGCATTTAGTATAGCTCCAGACTTCACTGAGTTTGAAGTATTTACTTCAATTTAACAAATGTGTCCTGAGCTCCTGAGTATATTCTAGTTGCTCTTCAAGAAGCTGGAGATACACAGATGAATAAGATATGATCCGAATTTCTACAGAAATAGTTTATGTCAAACTATGACTATGAAACACTTCTTTGAATATGCTGGGATTTCATTTGGACAGGATAGACTTTAGTTACATGGTTAGAAGATTCATATTGGGTTAGTAGTCTAAACTGACTTAACATGTTCAAAAGGGATGTTAGGGAATCTGAAATGCATGAGTTTGGAATGCAAAGCCTGAATAAAGGTAATGAGCTAGAAGGAAAGTTTGCTTCACTCAAACTCTAAAAGGGAATATTTCAAGTGACCATTGCTTTATTATCGCTCAGATTATGTCTTATAAACAATTATTCACTGTATGTATAAAGTTATTGTTTACCTGGCTATTTTATTTTAGGAGTGCATGTGCTACCTACTGCCAAGGAGCTACAGTGATATTTTTTAAAGTACACTACACAATACTTCAGCCTAGAACAGTCCCCTGACTTCTCTTGGCTGACAGGAGGCTTAAGGACAGCTTGTTCTCCTGTTCTCGCTTCCTTTTTTTTTTTTTTTTTTTTTAGATTTATTTATTTATTCATGAGACAGAGAGAGAGAGGCAGAGACACAGGCAGAGGGAGAAGCAGGCTCCTGGCAGGGAGCCTGATGCGAGATTTGATCCTGGATCCCAGGATCACGACCTGAGCCCAAAGCAGGAGCCCAACCACTGAGCCACCCAGGTGTTCCAATGTTCACCTGTTCTCTAAGCCCACTGTCTCTGAGGATGCTTCTTCTCCCACATTCTGTTATGTAGGTGAATATAGCCCCCTTACCTTACCTCTTCTCTTGCTGGCCGAAAAGGAGCATTCACAACTTTTTAAATTTAAAAAAATATTGATTTTCATTATGGGGCTGTTCCTATCATCTCTAGAATGTTTATTTTTGCTTTCATTCTCTTGATCTCACAGCACCACTTTGCCTCTTATCAAAACTACCACTCACCACATCCGCAGTGAAGACAACAGACAAAGGAGAGTTTGGGAACTCCACTAGTATCTGCCAAAACAATTTAATGCCTTTAATTTTAAAATTTGGGTATAAATCTAGCTTCTGCAATAAATGTAGAGCTATTAAACATCAATATCTTGTTTATATCCTTTACTTTAGCAAGAATTAAGGCCAAAGGAAAAGTCTGAAAAACAAGTTTTGGTATTAAGTCTTCTCATAATGGATTTCCATTGTCAACAATATTTTTTGCATTTTTATGTATTACAATAATTATTAATAGGGTTATTCAATAATTTTTACTTAAAATTATTTTTTGCCAGCTTTCTCCTCCAAAAATGTTACAAAAGTAATTATTTTTTTCTTAGAAATATGTGCTGTTTATTAGCCGATTAATATCTTTATGCTGTGGCTTCACTTTCAATTAAATATCCACTTACTAACTCTAGATCTTAAAATGATAACTAATTGGGAGCAATTTGTATAAAGGAGAAAGCAATCTTTTTAGAGGCATGAAAGCTTCAGCATTTATTAGCTGTGGTATTTAAATATCTATCTACATTTTGCTTCCATGTCTTTCTCTGTGACATGTGAATATTCACTCAACATTTTTTCAGCAAATGATTTAGTAGATGCAGAGAAAAAACAAAACATGATCACTACATTTAAGACACTTATATAGCTACTTCTCCAATTAGAGTACATAACCTGTGCAAAATATTAACTCAGAACACATTCAACTAAATTTGATTATTTTCTCTCTCTTGCTTTTTTTTTTTTCTCCATTGCTAATTCTAAGATGCAGCTCCTTGCTGATTGACCTCAACACATTTGGTAGCTTCCTTACTATGTTTTGTTTGGATGTCTAATACTGAATTCAAATTTCTAATGCATTTGGTTTACTTAGAAATGTTTTTGCTTCAGTTAGTAGTTTGTGAGACTATTTTACAAGATAATTTAACATCTGGAAAATAATATATTTTTTAATTTTTCAAAGTATGTTTAAATATTAAAATCTTTAGCTTATAGCTTATATCCATTGATGGGTTCACTTAAACATATAAAATGATTTTGAAATTTTAAAAATGCATGTGGCATTTAAGATGAATTTTGTGGAGAATAAAATATGTTTGATAAGTTTATCCATTCCTCTAGGGTAGCATGCCATGTTTTATAACATAATATAATTATGAAGAAAAAGAAACATCATAGATCTAAATGCAGTATAAGATGGAATTCTAGACAAAGAACAGAGTGTTGAGATCTATTTCTAACTCATAATAGTTTATTAACTTGTGACTCTAGGTAATTCAGTATATCTCTTTTCCTCGTTTTCCATTTGTGAAATGGAAATAATGGTATATCAGCACACTTTATAGGGCTGTTGTCCCCTTGAACATAGCTATCCACAGATTTAAAGAAAGCTGAGAAAAATACTTGGGGTTCCTGGGGGGCTCAATGGTTGGGCATCTATCTACCTTTGGCTCAGGTCGTGATCCTGGGGTCCTAGGTTTGACCCCTACGTCGGACTTCCCGCAGGGAGTCTGCTTCTCCCTCTGCTTATGTCTCTGCCTCTCTCTGTGTCTCTCATGAATAAATAAATTTAAAAAAAAATCTTTTAAAAGTACTCACCTCGATAAGGGTCTTTCATAAATGCCTGAAATAAAGATGGATATCTAAAATAGCAGAAACATACCAGGGTTTCTCAGTTTTTCAGATACACAGACACAGACTCTAAAGACTATTTAAATTGAAAGACAATTTGTACATATGGACCCTTCAATTCACAATTAATATATAAAAGATAAGTAGTTTCAACTTGCATTTCCCACAAAGTGACATTATTTATTTTAAGGAAGCTAATACTTTGTATTTAACAGTATTGTTTAGTAGCATTTCAGTTATTAATATGTACAATGGTTATTCATACAGTGAAGTGATTTCCAAAGTGGTATCTGTAAAGGAAAATAATGCACAAAAATTGCATTTCTTACTTTGAGCAATCTATAGTGATATCTAAAATTGATATCACTGTAAGAAATGTTTTACTGCATTCGATCTGTGTAAGTACTCTATAGAATTTATACAGCTGATACATTATATATATACAATTTATATGTATAATGTGTGTGTATATATATATGTGTGTGTGTGTGTGTGTGTGTATACATATATTTTTTTTTTAAGAAATGTTTCTGCCCCTGCATTTACTTATCCTTCTATCCTGCTATGGAATGAAGGAAGGGAGAAAGGGAGGGAGGGAGGAAGAGCTATGAAAAATAGTGAATGTATCAGATTGTGAGTAAAAGGCAATTGCATACAACTATTGAGAAATAGCTGAAAGATCAAAAGAAATTTCAGAATGTGTCCATGATCTTAACAAAGTTGTGGCACCCACTTGACAGTTATGTCTTAAATTAAAAGAAGAATAGAAAGTGAGTGTCTGATTTTGCTAGTCTAATGTTTGAAGTGGCTGAAGTGACCAGTATCCAGGAAAAAATTGTATGATATAGCACAAAGAATATTGGACCAGATCGAGTATCATCCCTGACAGACTGTTTTTTTATTACAAAATATTACAGTATTGACCGTATTCCCTATGCTGTACCTTTAATCCTCATGAACTGGAAGTTCATGTTTATATATCTTAATCTCATTCACCTATTTCACCCATTTCCCTACCCTTTCCCCTCTGGCAACCATCAGTTTGTTTCCTCTGTTTATGAGTCTATTTCTGTTTGGTGGTGGTGGTGGTGGTGGTTTTATTCATTTGTTATTTAGGCTCTACATACAAGTGTAATCATGAAATATCTGTGTTTCTCCGATTTATTTCACTTAGCATAAGACCATCTAGATCCATCTATGTTATTTTGACTGGCAAGATTTAATTCTTTTTTTTGGCTGAGTAATATTTCTATTCATCTATCCAAGAACATTAGGTTGCTTCCATATCTTGGCTATCGTAAATAATAAATTTAAGGGTGCATATATCTTTTCAAAATAGTGTTTTCATTTTCTTTAGAGAAATACCCAGCGATGCAATTATTGGATAGCATGATATTTCTGTTTTTAATTTTTTGAGGAATATCCACACTCGCCTATAGTGGTTACACCAATTTAAGTTACCACCAACAGTGCTTGAGGGGTCTCTTTTCTCCATATCTTCACCAACACTTGATATTACTGACTGGTGTGAGCTGATAGCTCATTGTGGTTTTGATGTGTATTTCCCTGATGATTAGTAATGTTGAGCATCTTTTCATGTGTCTGTTTGCAAAAATTGTATGTCTTCTTTGGAAAAAAAATCTGCCCATTTTTAATTGGATTATTTTTGGCGTTAGGTTGAAAGAGCTCTTTATATATTTTGGATATTAATCCCTTATTGGGTATAGCATTTGCAAATATCTTCTGTTGAAAAAGAAAGAACTGAGGCTACACAGTAAACCAAAAGTGTATTTGGAGTTTTTAGGAATTTGAATTTGGGAGACACAGATTTAGGAGCAACTTGAAATGTGTTCCAACCTGGAGGGAGAAAGACAGAGCTTATAAAGGAAAACCACAGGCTTATGTAAGTTGTTTTGAAAGAATTATGATTGCCATGTGCAAAAATAATTAACATTGGTCTGCATAGGATAAGTTACTTGCTAGTTGCCAGGTTGGAGTTCAGTGAAGTAAGCCTCATTCTGAAAATTGTAACAGGGTGTGGCAATTTGTGGCATGATCTAGAGTTCATGTACCACTCACATGTAGTTGTTCATAAGACCAATCTTCCCAAAGGCCTCTCGGCTCCGTTTTTAGGGCCCCTTAATGTTCCTAACTTAATTTCAGATTTTCTGTTCATTCTTCTCCCTTCAGCAGGTTGCTTTTTCATTCTGTTGATGATTTCCTATACTTATAAAATGGATGGTCCTGTGCTATGCAAAAGCTTTTTAGTTTGAGGTAGCCCAGATTTAGTTTATTTTTTTCCTGTTTTCCTTGCCTGAGGAGACATAACCAGAAAAATGTTGCTGAGGTGAGTGTCCACAAGATTATTGCTTATGGGTTTTTTTAAGGGGTTTTATGGTTTTAGAACTTACATTTAGGTCTTTAATCTATTTTGAGTGCATTTTTGTGAATAGTGTAAGAAAGTAGTCCAGTTTCATTCTTTTGCATGTAGCTGTCCAGTTTTCCCAGTACCATTTATTGAAGAGACTGTCTTTTCCTCATTGTATATTCTTGCCTCCTTTGTCATAGATTCATTAACCATATAAACATGGGTTTATTTCTGGGCTTTCTATTCCATTGATCTGTGTATCTATTATTGTGTCAATACCATATTGTTTTGATTACCAAAGCATTGTAGTATAGCTTGAAATCTGGGGTATTGATAGCTCCAACCTTGCACACTACTTTTGTGACTCTACTGATTTTACTCTTTTCCTTAATCTTCTCAGATGTAATTTCAGTCTCTTAGAAAAATGTGTGAAAGTATTATTTTAGTATTTTAAAAATATATGTATATATAGTTTTTTACTTTTCACATTGTGAAGAAAATGTTATAGAACACAGTGTAAGTACACATTTTAAAAATATTAATTGCTTATCTTTATCCTTTTCTTTATGGAGGAAAATGCTCTTTCCTCTAGTGAATCTTTATCATTCAATATACACTAAGATAACCTTCTTGGATTTCTAATCGATGTAAATAATCAAAATTTGTATTTAATTATTTTCCTTGAAACACTTGTTTATATGATTGTTTCTCCTGCTATTCCAAAAAAAGTATTTCTCATAAAATTTGAATTTCAGTTATAAATTTATTCATGATACTATGATTCATATAACTATTCTTTGTAACACTTCTCAGATCATTTTTCTTTAGCATATTATGTAATATAAATATTACTTAATCTAAAATGCAGCAGTACAAATCTTAAATTTGTATTAGTTCAATATGTTGCCTTTTTAGGTTCTGTACAAACTAGGGGATTAGTACTCTGAATTATTTTTGGTTCTTTGTCCTTATTAAAATGAGTGAATATACCTTATTATTGCAGATCTATTTCATAAGTAGTTTAGGCCTTAAATAAGTAAGACTTCCCTAAGGTAGTTTGTATTTAAAAATGTAATATATTTGTAAAAATGTAGTATTAAATTTGAATAATGCTACAGCAGATTTGAGGCAAGCAAATGTGAAACATCACATCAAAGTAAAAGTTTAATGCTTAAAAGCATATTGTCGAAAAAGTGGAAAAGACAACCTACAGAATAGGCGAAAATATTTGCAAATCATTTGATAAAGGACTTGTATCCAGAATGCATAAAGAATTTTTACCTTCAGGATTGAAGACAACACAGTTTTTAAATGGACACAGGATTTGAATATATATTTCTCAATGAAAGATCTACAGATGGTGAGTAGGTACATGAAAACAATGGTCAACACCATTAATTACTAAGGACGTGCAAATCAAAACCACAGTGATACCATGTGACACCCACTAGGGTGGCTATAATAAAAAAGAAGTCCAATAACCAATTTTGACAAGAATGCAGAGAGAGTCGATTCTTTATACATTGCTGGTAGAATCATAAAATGGTGCAACTCTGGAAAAATTTGAGCATTTCCTTAGAATGTTAAAGATATAAAGTTAACAGTTGAGCCAGTAATCTACCCTTAGGTATGTATTCAAGGTGTATAGGTATATATCTCAGGTATATAACTCACCAAAATGTTCATAGCAATATTATCCACAATAGCCAGAAAGGAAATAACCCAATTGTCAATCGGCTGATGAATAGATAAACAAATGTGACATACTCATGAAGCAGGAAAGCAAGGTTCTTGTCTCACTGAATAGAAGAATGAAACTTGCAGACAAGGAGAGTGAACAAAGTGATAGAGTTTCATTAAGCAAAGATATAGAAAAAGGTCTCAGGAGTGAGAGGGGTCTCAGCTGGGTTGTCAGTGAGGTCTCTTCATCTCTGGCTTTTTATTAGGACTTTATCAGGAAACTTACCAGTAGTGAGGTCAGTGGTCTGGATTTAGACAAGATGCTTATACATTGTGTGAGGGTCTTTGTTTCTTGTGGCTTCTGTAATCTATAGATATGTTTTCTAGATCTATAGAAGTTAGTTTTTAACTTCTTTTTGGAGGCCTGATCATTTTCTGTGGTTATTTTCTCTTTTCAGTGGTTGCAGTGTAATTATAAAAACATTTTAACCCTAGCAGTTGGGACAGCGGTCTGGTTTTTCTTCTTTATCTCTGTTTTTGTTCTGTCTCAGTGTCTGTATACCTGAAATACCCTCAGAGCCTAGTCGGGGCTTGTATTGTTTCCCTACCTAAAGTCTCATCCTTTCCCTATTTATCTGTATAAGAGAAATGCCGTTCAGCCATAAAAAGCAATGAAGTACTGGTATATGCTGTAACATGGATGAACCTTGAAAACAGCTAAGTGAAAGAAGGCAGACAAAGAAGGCAGAAAGATGGTGTATATTATTTTATTCCACTTATATGAAATATGCAGGAAAGTCAAACCTCTACAGACAGACAGATGAGTGATTTTCAGAGGATGTGTGAATGGGCATGAGAATGATAGCTGACGGGTTCAGTGATTCTTCAGGGTGGAGAAAACATTTTGAAATTACATAGTGGTGATGGTTGCACAACTCTATCCTAAAAACAACTGAATTATGCCCTTCGTAAAGGTGAATTTTGTAATAAATGAATTATAACTTAAAACACTGATAAAATTATAAGTGTTTTTAAAATTGAAATATGTGTCAGGATATTCAGGAAATAGGAACAAAGAATATAATTTCGGGGAGATATTTGGGAAAAATACTAGTTTAGATTTTTCAGAAGCAGAAAAACTGCAATCTTTTGAACTTTCAGACTTATTATTGATTACAGAATTGCCTACTAATTATATTAGAAATTACAAAATTTGAATTAAATAAAAAATCCAAATTCTAAGCACTGAGGGATGTAGTGTGTATTTAAATCAATCGCTAAAGGTTTGTTGCTTAGGATTCTAATGTATAAGTTTCAAAAATGGTAACACAATACTATCATGTATAATGTTTAATGTTCCCAAGCAGATATGCACTGTAGACATGCAACTAAGAAATACTCATTTAAGTAACAAGGTTATATTTTAGGCTAAAAAATAATCTTATATGTGCACACATAAGAGGCTTTGGAATTTTCATATTTCAAAAACACACCATTGTAGTAAAATAGGATGGTTAGTACTTTCAGTGAATTTTGTTTGAAGTCAGAAAGTAGAACAAATTATTTAACCATCAGAGAGAAACATAAAACGTAATAGTTTTTTTTAACATTCTAGCACATATTTTGAATATTTTGTCTTATTTGACCCTCACAAAATGTGAGGTAGAATGTATAACTATCATTCCTCAATTTTTGTCAATGAGGAAACAGAGAAAATGATATTAAATGTAATATTGCATTGTTTACTATAAAGCCATGATGGAAACTACAGATATCCTAATATGCTCCATCCCTTTTCTTACCCTGTTAGAATACTATTGATAGAACAGTGGTTTCGGTGGGATGAGAAAAGGCAGGGTAATGGGAGGTTATTGTCAACAATAATGATTTTATAAAGAATAGATTGGGAGTAGGTAGTGCAGAAGCTAACAAGCAAAAAAAAATACATATAAATAATTGAACAATTAGACATAATTTATAAGTATATTACCATATAAAATGTTTTGTTAAGGAGGATTTAGATAGTATAAAAAATTCAAGAGGCTCTCAGCATAAAAATATGTTATCAATTAGACCATGTTACCATATGTATTTAAAAAGTCTCTGGGCTGCTGCTGTGTCCTCAAGACTAATAATTATGTAAGTTAGAAACAGCATACCATATGGTGCCTCTTCCCAAATGAAAGTCCGTTCCTTCCAATGAAGCATTTCAGTAAGGCATTTTGGCTGTTTCCCAAATAAATTTGAATTCATTTCTTTTTAGGAATGACAATTAATCTAATGATGGCCGCTGGTTTTGGTGCCCCCTCTGATGCCTTATGTGACTATAAATCTTTTAAACAACAGAATGTCACAGTGCAGCATTCTTAGCCAGTCCTACAAGCATGAGGCATCCCTTACCGTCTTAAGATGATATATGATGGCACTTCTACATTGCTCCAACCATAGAGGCTTTCCCCAATCTATCTCCTACCTTCAAGATGGAAATTGGACAATTGTAATATGAGGAAACAAAAGCTGTTGTTGCAGGATAGAGATGAACCTCCTTCTGTGTTATGTAGCTGGGCTCCAGGCAGACACAATTACTTCTCAACATATTGATCCTCAGCAGACAAGCCTGGTTTGGAATTGAGGCACATTAATGTGCCTTCTCTTCCTTTTACTTAATGTTAAATTGCAGATTTAGAAGATAAAAACTCGGCGGGATACTCCAGTAATAAGGGTATGTTTGCCTTGTAGGGAATACCTGGATGTAGCATTGCCCCCATTTTATTGTTCTCTGAAATTACTAACTTTTTATTCTTGTGAGGTACAGTGAAATGTACCTGAAATGTTTAAACGTGTCATTTACAGAAATAATTATTTCCTTCTGCCTCACCAGTTCAATAATTATTTTCTTTCCTTTAATGTCAAAGATGATACTTTCACATATTTTTGCATCTTATTAAATGCCAATATAAGAATAAATGTGACCATATATTTTCTTATCATACAGCCCTTTTTCTTCCTTTTTCCTCATTTTTTCCACAGCAAACCAAGATTTTACTTATGCATTCTTAACAATTCAGTATAATTATAATTTCTGCTCGATGTTAGCTGCTGTGACTATCCACAATAATGCTATTCATTTGAAGATTGTAACATACCAATCAGCAAAAAAGAAAGAAGGAATGAAAAAGAAAAAGGGGTGGGAGGAATGGAGGACTGAAACACTTTTTTCAGTCTTCATTTCCTGAAACTTAATACATACATTTTGCTTGATACATACATTTTATTCAGAGTATCAGAATTGTGGTTACACGGCATAATACTTTGTCATTAAAGCATCAGCGAATGCCCTTCAGCATTTAGATGACCAGGAGAATATCCTCTGGACCAGACTTCCTGTCTTGTCCCCTTCTGCATATTATCTTTTAATGAGTTTTTCTCTACCACAATGATATGTGCTGGGTATCACTTTCTCATATCAGGGGCCTGAGTCCCCATTTTCTCCTTGTGAATTTGCTTCTATTTCACCCCGCTAATGTTTTGACCAGCATGCTTGCTTCCTCCTGTATTTTTTCACAAACTGCTATTTTTTTTTTGCCATATTTACTTCTTAGCTTTGATTTCAGTGTGCTTGCTTAGTGCTGCCCTTCTGTCTCCAGAACTTAGTGCTCAGTACTTTTTCTTTCTGCCTCTGTCATAAACAGATTGTTTTATTCAGCAATACCTATGAGAAAAAGTTTGATTTGGGTTTGTTGACCTTCAGTCATTTTACCAGCGGAAGTGGGTTTATTTAGGAATAGCAGGGAATGGCAGTTTGGGACAAACAAGCTATAGCAAAAAACATAGGCTGGTGTAACAGAAAAGAACAACATAATTTTATGGAGAACGAGGAAAAGGTTGGAAGGGATTATTTTGAAGGGAAGTATATTGAAGAAAAGCAGGAGTTCAGGGTAATGGACAATCTGTCATCAGCTGAGTTGATGGGTAGTCAGTTTCTTGTAGGGATGCTGTGTAATCTTGTTGAGTCCTGTGACTGATGATTCTTTTCTGTTGATCATTCTTTCTGGTCTATAATTGACAGGTCTTCCTGTAATTGACTTCAAGTGGTACAGTGTGAGAGCTCCCCCTTCTGGTCTCCCTAGTCCACTTTAGTGAGGTTTCCCTATATTAATTTTTTTCACGAGTTCCAAGTTAATAGATCTATAGATTTCCTGAAAATCTATGAGAACAGTGATCTTTCTTTCCTAATCATTGGTGTTCTCAAAACCAAGGCACAATATCTGGCCCGATAGATGCTTGGCCCAGTCTGTAGCTCGTCAGATATTTATGGCATGTCCAACATTCTTATGGGGTACAGGTATCACCAGCATCTTATCATAGACTATGTTAAAGAAGACTTGTAATTAGGGATCCCTGGGTGGCGCAGCGGTTTGGCGCCTGCCTTTGGCCCAGGGCGCGATCCTGGAGACCCGGGATCGAATCCCACATCGGGCTCCCGGTGCATGGAACCTGCTTCTCCCTCTGCCTGTGTCTCTGCCTCTCTCTCTCTCTCTGTGACTATCATAAATAAATAAAAAATTAAAAAAAAAAAAAAAAAAGAAGACTTGTAATTAATGACACTTCTATGACCTGGGCTAGAAACCTAAATATTTTGGCTACTAAATATGAAGAGATACATTTTTCATATGCCTCAAAACATTTCAAAGTTGTAACCCTTGGGTTTTGTTTTTGTTTTTTTAATTTTAATTTAATCTTATTTATTTTTTATTTTTTTAGATTTTTTTAGATTTTTTAAATTTATTTATTCATGAGAGACAGAGAGAGAGAGAAGCAGAGACACAGGCAGAGGGAGAAGCAGGCTCCATGCAGGGATCCTGACCTGGAACCCATCCCAGGTCTCTAGGATCACACCCTGGGCTGAAGGTGGTGCTAAACCGCTGAGCCACCCGGGCTGCCGTTTAATTTTTAATCTAAGCAATAATTTCTCATTTTGATGAATCCAATATATTCTTTGTGAAATCATGAAAAGGTAATGTTACTTTATAGATATACTACCTGTAATACAGACAACTCAGTTGCTGAAGGACATAGAAGTATCCTGACAGGAAAAGCTACACTTTGCCTTCTAATGCCCTCTGAAGGAACCAACTGCTTTTGCTGTAGTTATGATTAAGGTTAGAAAATGAGAAGATTATATCAAAAAGTCTCTTTAGAATTTTCTTTAAGGTTATTTCAATTTGACGTAGTTTTATTTTATCAGAGCTGACCTTTTGAGCAGTGAAAAGACAATTTCACTCGAATTGACCATTAATTCATACTAATTAGATGGTAGGAAGTCATGTGACTACAACAGCTGAGCAAACATGACGTATCTGAGGAGATTTTTAAAGTGTGTCCCTTCAGGCTCTGATATATCTGATACCTTTGCTGGCAATTTGCTGTTGGTTATGAAAACAGCCTTGTGAAGACTTGATATCTCATACACTAATCTAGACAGCTAGTAGACATATGGTTCATCAGTAATAGAGTGATTTATGTTCTCTCTTTCTAGCACCATACCCCCCTCCTTGTTTTGTCTCTCTAAGCAGCCCTCATAATCATTCAGTACAAAAGACACTGTAGGTCATATATTTAATTAAATTTCCAAGGGGCAATTAACAATAACAACAGCACAACTTGATCTTCTCATTCTTTATTTTCTAATCTCCCCTCTGTACACATGACTTAAGTTATTACTTTCCCCTTCTTTCTCCTTTAGCCTTTCCCCTTCTCCTTGCCAATGGCTGGTGCTGCTATCCTTATAAAACTACAGATAATCAGAAATTACTTACTAATGTGACTAATTTGCTTTGAGAAAATATTTGAGTATGTTATAAATGAGTTAGAAGTTGAAGTAATGAAGCAAATAACAAAAGCAAAGAAGCGTTAATCTTATATTACCAAAAGGTCCTTATAGTCACATCCCAAAACAAGGTATCTGCATATGAATGAAAATTAACATAGAAGAGCAGTGAGATTGTTTTTAAAAGCATTTGTCAAAATCCGTACCCAAAATTTGCAAGCTAATTATCAATCCCCTACCACCTTTACAAATACCTTTTATTTTTCCTGTTTAAAAAAAAAAAACAAATTTAGGGATCCCTGGGTGGCACAGCGGTTTAGCGCCTACCTTTGGCCCAGGCGCGATCCTGGAGACCCGGGATCGAATCCCAACATCGGGCTCCCGGTGCATGGAGCCTGCTTCTCCCTCTGCCTATGTCTCTGCCTCTGTGTGTGTGTGTGTGTGTGTGTGTGTGTGTGTGACTATCATAAATAAATAAAAATTAAAAAAAAATAACTTAAATCTTAAAAAAAAAAATCAAATTTAGACTTTAATGTTGGGCTATAAGGTGAATCTAGAGCAACAGAAATTTCCTAATAGTGAAAAGGCTGTGGGCATGCAATTTCTCAAGATGCCATAGAACTAATCACAGTTTACTCTCACTTCCACTTTTTTGTCACATAAAACATTTAATCAGCTGGGTTCATTACACCCATACGCCATTCCTCTTCCACTGTATTCTGTTCAGTATCCTATACCCCATCCAGAAGACTTTTGATGGCTTACTATTGCCAACATGTGAGACCTAACAGGCAATTCATAACCAAACCTCAGAATATCTTAGCAGTATTAACTCTGCCACACACATTTCTATGCACTCTTAAAACAACAGCTCGACAACTGAGAATAAAAAAAAAATGAATAAAGTATACAGTTAATAATCTTTAAAGGCTTATAAATATTTAACTCTTAATTTAATAAACTTAAATATGGATTTTCTCACAATAACCCAAAGGAATGCAAAAAGTTTGTATTCTAAATGACTAATTATTTTTTTTAGATTTTATTTTTTTTTAATTTTTATTTATTTATGATAGTCACAGAGAGAGAGAGAGAGAGGCAGAGACACAGGCAGAGGGAGAAGCAGGCTCCATGCACCGGGAGCCCGACGTGGGATTTGATCCCGGGTCTCCAGGATCGCGCCCTGGGCCAAAGGCAGGCGCCAAACCGCTGCGCCACCCAGGGATCCCTCTAAATGACTAATTAAAATTAATTACCTTAGTTTTTGAAAACTAAAGAGATTTCCAAGTTTTATTCATATTTTATATTTTAGTCATATATTGCGATTCTTTAAATTTCCAAGATTAATCTTTATATTCAATTTCTAACAGATGTAACTATCAGATATTTTTAGGCAGTTTGTTCACATTTCAGTTAGTTAGCAAGGTGCTATTTTTCAGTTGCTCTTTTCTGGGAAAGTTTGGGTAGGATGTACAACAAAGATTACCATAGTGGTGCACAGCTCTGCTTCCAGATAGCTGGGTCCAAATAGATCTCAGTTTGAATCCTGGCCTGGGCATTACTAGTAGGGTAACTCTGGTATATTACTTAAATTCCCTGAATCACATGTGAAAAATGGTGGTAATAATATGCACCATGTCACTGAGTTGATGCATGTTGTTAATTCTCAATATGTGTCATTTATTATCAATGATAATTATTGTTTAAGCTTAAAAGTATATACAAATGAGTATTTTGTTTCCTTAGGCTGTGAAGGAACATGAAAATTAGAAATAGTTGATGTTGTAATGCCAAAGCAGATATATTGCTATTGAAATAGTATTGAAAAAAATTAAAAGAAGTCAATTTGTTTTCTGTTTATTGAGTTTCTTTTGTAAGTGTGTATTTACATGATGCTTCAGAAATAGAATTAAACATTTGCCATCAGTAATTTAGGTAAGTATTTTGAAAAAATTTACTTGTACTTTTGTGCAGTTAAGAAATGAAGAGAGGTGAAAAATATAATGTTAATTAACTCAAGTCCAAAATGTTTAAAATATAAAGTTTAAAATGACATAATTCTAGTTGATCTCATTTTTAGAATACAGATTATAATAAGGTCATTTATGCAATGACAAGTTTTGTGTATGTGTGCATATATGTGTGTGAAGTACACATACATAGATAGGTGTATGTACATATATTTTCTTAAAAAGTTATTTTGCAGGCATATGAAAAGCTTTTCCAAGTGTTTGAGTGAAATAATATTCTGCACTTTATAATATAATTCATAAGAAGGGAACTGACAGTTACTTTGTAGAATGGCAATCAAAGCAACAGTATTTATAGTAGCTAATATTTATTGCAGTTTTATCATGTACCAACCATAATCCTAAAATTCTCTAATGTATGTAAAAATGTAATTTTTAAAACAGTTTTGTAAACTACTACTGGTACCATTTTATGGTTGAGGAAACTAAGACTAATCTGCTTTAGAAATGATATGAAAGTATAGTAACCCTTTAATTTTTCTTAAAAGTAGCCTTAAATTTATAAAAGTATGCATGATATCAATATTTCAACAAATAGGTTCCTCAAGTCTTCTAGATGAAAGGCTACAAGGCACATGTAAATTATTGTATCTTACAGCCTTTTCTAAACTCAAGGAAATATTTTGGCAGAACTAACACTAGACTACTTCTAGCAATGAAATACATGTTTGACTTTATCGGAAAGTAAAGTGTATGTTTTGAGTGTTAATGAGCAAATAAAAATATGAAACTTCATATGATAGATTAATAGCAAACAATAGAAAGTTAGTCCTAGCAAATTTTTTAAATTTAGATTTTCATGATGATATTACAGGATGGGTAAAGATGCTTAACTGAGCATGTCACTCCATTTGGAAATGGCTGAAATCTTATATTAATGTAGAATATACATATACTTTCAGATGGATTCTGAGAATTATCTTCATTAAGAAAAATAATCAAATTACCGTTTATCAATGTCTGTGGTTTTATGTTGTATCAATAGGTGAAAAATTTGATCAGTATGATCCTGTGTCTATAAAACCGAAAGTGATATTATAACCTCCGCTGATATTTTTCTGTTGTACTTTATCAACCATTTCATGATTCTATAGTTATACTAATAATTATTGTATCATGTCTTATTTTTACCTTTTACTTTTTACCACTAGAGTACAAAGACTATACATGCTTTTCTTTTTCCCACAGGACTTAAATAAATCCTCTGTATAGTAAATGTTCAGTAATTTATTAATTCAAATTATAAACAACAGTACTTGAGTGTTAACTGCTTTGTAGCTAGACCCTTATTGTGGTTCTTCAATGTAATATAATTAGTAATGTCTAAAATTTTGACAAGAATTAAAACAAGATAGCTATTGTTAAAATATTTGCTGTGATTTCCTAGTTCCTCAACTAGAATTCAAATTTCCTTAAAGGCTTTTTATGCAGTCGATGTTTCTGATTTTCATTTCTTGTTAATACCCAACAAAAGCCTTTAAATTATTTGCCTTTAACATCCAGGCAGACCTCTAATAGTAAATGATTGATACTCTGGTGCTTGGATCATTATCTTTAAAAATTTTATTAGACCCTGCATGACACTATGCCCTTTGAAAAATAATGATGTTGAATATGCACACATGACTTGAAGTGCTAAAAATATCTAAGCCAAATGAACATACCTACTGAAATGTATGCTTATAAGTAAGTAAATTTTTAAAGAAAAAAAATGGCAATGGAATTGTTAAAGCAAACATCCAGGAACAAACAGCGAATACTAAACTAACAACTGAAGTGTCGTCACCTTCTTATACCAGTTCTCTTATTTTCTGTGCCTTTCATTAATAACAGATGGCATGCATGGGTCAGAGTCTCAGTGGGCTATTCCCATATTTCAAACTTATCAAGGTGCATTAGTTAATAATGGGTTTTATTCTATTTTCAAAAATGCAAGCAAACAATTATGTACAACACTGTGCTACTAACTATGTGTAAATAATTTAGTTTTCAAACTTTTCTTCTTTAATCTGTTTTCAAGGTGAAAAAGAATGCTGGTGTAGTGAAAAATGAATGATTACTTCATGTTTGGCTTTCCTTCCATTTTCGACTAAAAATTAACTGTGTACCTCGTCAGAGGTATTGAATAATGTTTCCTTCTACCTAAAATTGCTGTTGAAGCTTTTTTTTTCTTTCTTTCTTTTCTTTCTTTCTTTCTTTCTTTCTTTCTTTCTTTCTTTCTTTCTTTCTTTCTTTCTTTCTTTCTTTCTTTCTTTTTTGCCTCATACACGTCCAGTTATCTCTAGGCACAGCTTTGGGTAATATTTTAAGTTACAAAAATATTTTTTATGATATGATTACATAAATCTTTTATCTACAAACACAAATCATTCGGGGGTTTGTATTTAAATTTATTTAATAAGCATATAAAGCTAGTGGCTGTGTAGCAAACCTCTGAACTTATTTAAAATGTTTCTCTTTTTCCTTATTCTTTAAAATATTTTGCCTTTCAACCCTAGAAGTGTTTCTTTCTATAAAGAAATTCCACCACAGGGTTTCTATTTTGATACTAGTCTTGTATATAGGGCATTTAGCCAGGTCATCAAAGGATCTAGATCTTATCAGCTGCTCCCGTTTGCCAACTACATCACCCTCCTTCCCACCCCCAGACCTTGAGAAAGTCACTAAACTATATTAAGTACCTATTCCTATCTTTATCTAAAAATGCCATAAAAATAAATTCAATAAATGCTTATAGATGACTTTAGGTAGTATTCACAGTTGTTTTTTAAGGAAATAACTTATCATGTCTTTGTTTTTTCTTCTTCGCTCATCCTGTTTAGTCACTTAGAAAACCCAATGCCCAACTGAAAAAGAAAATCTGTATCAATAGATCTGGATATCTAGGCCTATTGCTATAGATATATAAACTGCTTTTTCAACATCTTGAGTTCTTTAATGATGTATGGCATGGAACAGCCTGTATCAACTGGGCCACTTGTACAATTGTGTTGTGCATCATGTCAAACAAAGAAAAGTGAGGGGATGATAAATGAATACTGTTTTGTTTTGGTGGTTATTAAATGCCTTCACTTTCATACAATGAGAAATTTGATAAACAGAGTGATCTTCATGGTTAATGACATTTCCAAATTCTAGAATGTCTGTAAATAAATAATGGAGTAACTTCATTATAAACAATGGAAGATAAAACAAAGAACCTCTCTCTTGACACATGAGAATAAATTATTTCATATCTCATCTATATTTAGAGAATGATGTTGAAGTCTCTTCATTTATCCTCTGATATACATTTTTGGATAAATGATGGTGCTCTTTTTAAACCTGAAGTCCAAATGGCTTAATACAATAAAATATGTGGCATTTTATAGGCATTTTGTAACATGTCTTGCATGTCACTATAGTGCAGTTACATACAATATCAATTATTCCCTAAGGTATTATGTAGTTGTAGATCATAAACTTTTTGCTTAAATTAAACATCACAGCTGGTTGCTTTAATTTGATGCATTATGCCACAAATGTTTCAACAGCTTGACTAAAATGAGCCATACTGCAGATTCAAAAGAAGAGCGAAGGTCAATGCACTTGAAGCCTAGTCATTTGTAAATTTTCTTTGGGCATATTAAAAAGCATTCTGCAGAATATAGTTTAATGGAATGTAAACAAACAAAAGAAAACAGAGTAACTATTGCAATGGTGTTTTACTTAAGGAAAGCAATATTATAAAATCTTAGTCTCATGACAGTATTCACAATAGCATTTTTTAAAATCATGAATATTGTGCTTTGAGAGTGGTGTTTACTTATTCCATTGTGAGGCCTTGCTGCTTCTTTCAAACTTAAAACATCACTAAATCTGCAAAGGAAGGCAGTTAGCAGAAAAAAAAGACCAGAATGATTGTCCTCCCTCTATTCTCCACCTAGGTAACCCTCCCTTCCCCATTTAAAGACTAGAAAAGCTGTCTTTTCACTCATTCTACTTGTACTCCAAAAGTCTTTAGCTAAGAGGATTGATAATAATACCATTAAGATTATCAGTCATTACAACATAAACCCAATTTTAAAGTTATTGTTACTCTAAGTACATTCTTGTAGCCCATAGTAATTGACTCTAAATATTATTGTTCTTTTTGATTTTTAAAGACTTATTTATTTATTTATTTATCCATGAGAGGCAGAAACATAGGCAGAGGGAGAAGCAGGCTCTTCATTGGGAGCCCAATGGGCTCCCAGGACTCATCCCAGGACCCTGGGATCATGACCTGAGCCAATGGCAGATGCTCAACCACTGAGCCACCCAGGCACCCCTAAATATTATTGTTAAAACAGTTTATAAGATAAAATGACTTCAAAAAAATAAAATAAAATGACTTCATTACTTATCAGAAAATAGTCTGCCAAATTATGTATCAGTAACACAACAGACATGAAAGTAATTAGTAGGTTAATACTATGGTACTTCAACATACGATAAAAAAATAAGTTACTTTCTTATTAGTCATAAAATTAAAGCATTTTAAAGCTGAGTGAGGACCAAAAGATCTCTGAGTTCTCAGCATCTCTCTAATCATCATCTCTGTTCAGAAACATTAGTTGTCCCTAATGTGCAACTCCTGTGTTATGACATTTGGAGCCCAATCCAATCCCATCCATATGTCACTAAACTATACTATTAGGTACTCTGATATAGCCATTGGGTGTGCCTTAGCCATTAAGTAAAATAATCCTCTTCCTTTTAACATAACTCAATTATCATCTCCTCCTAGAGTTATCCTAAGTCCTTTCAACCAAAAATCTTTCTTTATTGGTGGATCTACAAAATGTTATTAAGGAATTTAAGTTATGGGATGCTTTAGTCTTCTAAATTATTTTAACAGCAAGAGTAAAACTCTTTTGATTCATGTATCATTTATCCCTTCAGTTCTGCGTTCCTCTGTGCATCCAGTTAATGTATACTGAGGTGAATTACCTCATTCTAACCTAAATTTACACACACACACACACACACACACATATAAGTTTACATATATATTATATATATACATACATATATAGAGAGATAATTGTATATGTTTATGTGTGTCTATATATATGTACATATATGTATGCATATAATGGAAGAAATTGAGTTTCAGAGATTGTGTTTTCTAAACAAAATAGTGTTATTTCCAAGATCAAAAATTCATTTCTGGTTCACCCTGCATAGGTGCCTCATGACATAGAGGTGAAAAGTGTGCTCTGCTTGAAGTTATTGATACAAATTGGAGTTTTGAACTGCAAATTTTGGGTTTTTTATAGTTAAGTCATCTTAGTATGTTCAAGTATGATTTCTTAACCTCTAAAATTTTTAAACAGGGAAAGCCCTTTAAAGTTCTTGGAAACAATAAGAAAAGATGTTTCTAAACATTTAAATTTTAAAAACTTAAGATTTATAAATCAGTATAATATTTTACTCATTTCACTTTCAACCTCAATTTTATTCCTATAATGCAGTGTTTATCAAAAGATATTTTCAAAGTTTAGATACACACATGGTTGAAGGTTAAAACTGAACCAGAAAAACAAAGAACTTGTTATTTAAACTTGGGAGAAAAGAAAGACACCCCTCCCCCCCGCCCAGTGTAGAGATGACACTTTTTGTCCATTTCATTATCCTCAAATTAAAGAGAGGAAAAAAATGGCACTTCAAGTTAAGAACAACTCTGTCTTCCCACACTTCCCCTATCCGTATCAGCCTCAAAATTCACTCCACTGCTGGGGAAACAGTAATCTAAATGGCTAAATGTATTTTTTTTAGTAATCTCTACACCCATCTGGGAACTGAAACTCACAACCCCAAGATCCAGAGTTGCACACTCTACCAACTGAACCAGCTAGGCTCCCCTACATGTATTTTATACTCATATTTTTGCAAAGAAAAAATCCCAAATTCTATGCAATTGTTCTTGGCATAGAAAATAAGTACTGAATTAAACTGACGAACAGATTAATTTTGAAGAATAGAAATTCAGAAATCTAGTTACCAGTGTTACAATAAAGTTGATGAATTCCAATATTTAAAGTTTTTTTTTCCACATATGATTGTATTTATTTGTATCTGCATATACTCACAATTTTCTCTTTCTCAGTCCTTTATTTTATATAACAGCCAAACAAAATGTGAGTGAAAGTATGTCATGTATAATCCCTAGTCATAATAATGAGCTAAAGTTACTGATACAAATTTACCAAAGAACATGGACAAATCCATCTGCCTGTATAAACCTGCTCATACATCAGCACATACATAGAGCCATTCAGAAACCATAGGCAAAGCATAACTTTGTGATAAAAATTGATATTTAGCAGAACATGGAAATTCTAAATACATTAAAACTGTTAAATATTTCATATTCGGTATTTTTCAGAACTTTACAAATATTTATATTTATAATGGTAATACAGTGATTGAACTTGCTGTGTCACAGGGCTGATGTGACAATCACATGGGCTAGTATGTGTAAAATGCTTTTACAAACTAGGAATTGAGAAGGAATTGAAAAAATTAAAGAATTAAAGGGACCGATAATAACTAAGCTCTATCTAGTCATTAAAAAAATGAATGATTCTTATTTTGTTTATTTATTCCATACCAAGGAAAGCACTGAATGGCTTTTTCTAGTTCCTTCTGATATTCCACCCTCACTGTATAAAGTCAGCCACCAGCATATATGGCACAATTTTACTTAAGAATAGGATACGTAATTTCTCAAGGAAGTATGTGAAAATAAAGTCTAGCCATGAATTAAAGAGAATCACACAAATAGGCAATATTTATCAAGTGCTGATTACATAATCTCACTTCTTGATATAACTCTATAATGTAGTTTCTATTATCATCCCAAATTGATGAGAAAATTGGAGCCATGAGGTAAAGTAATTTTCCCATCACAATTACTCTTTAATAAAAGTTATCAGGAATTATTTCATGCATATATAAATGGTTGATAGGTAAAGTAACCTTCCTATTACATACACAAATATAGTAAGTAGTGAAGTTTGAATAGAAACCTTGCAATCTGACCCCTGAACTCATGGTCTTAGGAAATACTATCATTGTTTTCATACCATGTTAGATTCAAGGACAGTGATGTGTGTGTATTTAACTAGATCTATCAATATAATCAATGACAACAGTAAGGTAAAAGAAACAACTATAAATTATTTCCATATGTCAGTAGAGATGTGATTTATCAGAAGTGACAAACAACAAGCTTTGTATTAGAAAAAGAAACTCACAAATCTTAGTTTTATTTCCAAATTATGTATCTTCACTAAAGACAGTGCATTTAAACTTAGTTCACTTCCCACTAATATTGATTTGAACACCTACCATATGCCAGGAATAGTGTACTTGGGATGCATAAAGAATGATAAGATGAGGGAAGGAATTTGCCTGCCCTACGAATAAAGGATCACTAAAGAAAGAATAAGAGATAGACAAGTGAAGGGAGTCTGAGAGACTTTTCAGGCAGAATGAACAGCAAATGTATATAGTTCTAAAATAGACAGATATATATGGGGAATTAAAAATAACTCACTGTTAATGGAGAGAAGTGCGAGGTGGAGAGTGGCAGAGATGAAACTGGGAAAGAGGCAGGTGCCAGTTACAGAAAGCCTTCTGTCATCCTGTCATGGTGAAGTGCTTTGGCTTCATGCTATGGAAACTATTTGAAGCCATTTCTTCTTTTGGGTGCATTATACCTGAAGGCTATAGGGTGAAGTTAAATATAAAGAGATTCAAATAGTACAGAAAGTTGGCAAGGACCTTCAAAGGACAATTGCAGAGAAAGAGATGAATTTAGGAATTATTTGGACTTCAAATCGTCAGATTGGTGACTAATTAGAAAATAATATAAAAGGTGACCTCTGTAATATAGAAAGTGAATGGGTGACATATGGAGCCATTCCTGATAATCAGATATTAGAAGGCAGAGCCAGTAAGGGAAAGGAGGAAGCTGATGTGCTCATCATGTTTTAAGTGTCTAAGAGATCTCCACTAGTTATATCCAAATACAGATAGACATAGATGTCTGAAGCTTAGGGTAGAGATTGCTATAATGGTCTTAGAGGTTGTAAAATCATAGGTAGTACTGAAACTATGCAAAGGACATCAAAAAGGATTTGACATATAGTAAGTCCTTCAGAGTTATTTATTGAAAAATGAAAGCAAGGTATAATGAGTCAGGAAAAGAATAGTGAAGAGTAACACCATTTAGGGGCAAGAGGAAGCACTCATGGGGCAGACGTGATACATACAATTTATATAAATTTTGTCTATGGCTATAAATATATGTACTAAAATTATAAAGGAATCCAGGGAAAGTCAGCAGCAGATTACGTTAGTGTTCAATTCTAGATAGGAGGCAAATTGGACGACTGTACAGAGGACTTCACTACCTCAATTTAATTTTATTAGTAAAAATAAGCATAAAGGGCAGTCCCGGTGGCTCAGTGGTTTTGTGCCGCCTTTGGCCCAGGGCGTGATCCTGGAGACCCAGGATCAAGTCCCACATCGGGCTGCCTGAGAGGAGCCTGCTTCTCCCTCTGCCTGTGCCTCTGCCTCTCTCTCTCTCTCTGTGTCTCTCGTGATTAAATAAATAAAATCTTAAAAAAAAAAAAAAGAAATAAGCAGTAACATATTTTAAAATTTAACAAAACTGCTTAATAAATCTATAATATATATACTTTTAATACACTTATATATACTTAAAATATTTCCTGATAACTTTTATTAAAGAGTAACTAGAAAGTGTGGAACAGAATCAATAAGAAGAAACACTTTATAAAACTTGAGCTTGAAGGTAAAAAGATGAAAAGGAGTTAGAGTGGCCTCAAGACAGGGGAGGTTTTTTTTGGATTGAGAGACTACAGCATTTCATAGATTGAAGAAAAGGACAGACAGAGGACAGTTTTTGAAATATAGAGGATGTCTCAACAATACAGTTGTGAAATCAAAACTGAAAAAAATTCATATCGTCCTGTATGATGTTTGTCCTTTAAATTCCATTACAATAGAGCTAGAACTTTGAAATTTTTAATATATGCCTTAGCATACTAAAAGCATAAACTCATTTTGTATAGTTCTGCATTATAATAAAGAGCTAAACGATAATGTTGCACTTCTTAAATGACATCATTCAAACAATTATAGTTAGACAGTCACATAATATCTTTGTTTTTCCTCAGAGGAAATTAGTGACCATGAGACTCTCACAAATTGCAGCACATTTATATTTTAAAGCATCGTGACATGGTTGCAGTACTCTTGCTAATATAATATCATCACCAAAACAACCTGGAAAAGAACACCTGCTGAAAGGGGAGAAAAATGTGTTAGACAACATATAATTTTATATTTGTTAACATTGAGAGCTATTGAAAAGATAATAATATTGAAGTTATAGAAATACCGCAAGATGGTAACGGAAAATGTATTACTTATAATATAGAATTTCTTAATGACTTCAAGAATTAATATTCCAGGTAAAATATATTGCCTTCAATCTGCTCTGTATAACAAGTGCTGTGATTCTGTGTCAGAAGTTCTTTTAGGATTTGTGGCATTTTAGTTGGCAGTACCTTTTAATTTTGCTAAATTCATCCCGCATTTGGAGGTGTTTTTCTATTTGTTCTGTAGAGAGATATGGAATATCTTCCTAAGAAGCACTTTTAGCTATAAGGGCACTATTTAATGGGTTAGAACAATAATGGAGTTGAGGAAAGGAGGACCATGATAGTAGATAGTATTTAAGAAAAATCATGGCCAGTGGTAAAGATGGCATTACGACCATAAATCTCCCATGTGACAGAAAGTCTCTTAATGAAATGCCAAAATTTTTGAATGCCTAAGACACATCAAAAAGTTGGTCCAAATCTGGCAAATGAGGAATAATTCAGCTGCCATTACCAAAACCCATTACCATAGATCCCTTGCTCCTTATTCTTTTCATTCTTATTCTCTTCCTGATTCTTTTATTTCCTCTTCTCGATCCAATCATAGATACCTCTGCATCTTGGTGTCAGTTCACCATTTTGGGCAAGCTGCCTTGAAATTCCCTCTCACCTCCAGACCCAAGCTCTCCATTGCTTTTCTCCAAAGACCTCTACTCCTCTGCATTAGCCAAGGTCTCACGTGTGAGCTGGACAGTTTTCCTAGACGAATTATCAGTTTTATTTTTTTTAAAGATAGATTTATTTATTTATTTGTTTGTTTGTTTGTTTATTTATTTATTCATGAGAGACACAGAGAGAGAGAGAGAGGCAGAGACACAGGCAGAGGGAGAAGCAGGCCCCATGCAGGGAGCCTGATATGGGACTCAGTCCCAGGTCTCCAGGATCACGCCCTGGGCCGCAGGCTGGCACCAAACCGCTGAGCCACCCGGGCGTCCCAAGAGATCAGTTGTAAAAGTGCTGGCTGCTATTATAACAACACTGGGGTTCAAAATCCAAGGATAGGTGTTCCCTTAACCATTTGAGAATCTAAGCTGGAGCTATTCTTAAGACAATTGTGACGCTGGTAAAAATAACCCATGGTAACTCCTAGCTTGCAGATGTGGCTCCTTTTAATTTTCTGTCTCTCCCTTTCTTCCATCTCTTTAAATTCCATCTTTCAGGTGTCAGTTTTCGGAGTAAGCCTCAGTGCGATCTATCATGGGAGAAATTCACCTCGTGTTCTCAAAATACAATAATTACCAGTCTCAGAGAACTCCCTCCTCCCCAAAAATGCCTGTCAGGTTCCATGAAGAATTTTAGACATCACTGGGGGAGAAATTTTTGTTTGGCAGAACTTTAGATATTTTGGAAATGATACAGACAATTGCCTATTTATGTTAATTTGTAAGAAGATCTTCATCTCTAAATTATAGTCTCTGAGATCGGTAATAACTACTAATTATTGATAAGAATGATAATATTAAAAATTTATCATGTACTAGGTTTTCTTCTCATTGAATCCTCAAAACAAGTATAGGATACAACATATGATTATTCTCATTTTACTTGCAGAGAGTAGAGATGCAAACAGGTTTATAAACTTGCCCAAAGTCACTTGATAGAAGTACTGCAGAGCTCTCTTATTTATACTGAAGCTACAGTATAAATAGTAGTCCTACAAAGTACTATGCCTACTCAAAAAAGAAAGAAAAGCTACTATGCGTGCTCAGTTGAAATTTTAAACAGAGAAAATTAGGGGTGTACTGACTCATTGTATTGCACATAGTCAGAAATTTCTAAGCATTTTCCATTTGAATTATTGATTCTGCTTATAGATATCCAACAAGTATCACCTACCATGAAACAATTCAGAAGAAATGAAACCAATAGACATATTAAATCAAAGTATTTAAGGATGTTAGAAAGGGGGGGTTACATACACAGAAATAAATATCCCTTAATGATGAGGGATATGAAACTTAGAAAACTTAGAAAAATGGTTACACAGTGCAGGATATAGTGAAGATGCTCCCAGATGGAACTAGACCTTCCCAGGTGTAGGCCCTCAAGGATGGTAATTGTTAAGGATGCTGCCAATAGGGAATAATGGTTCTACAAGGAACAAAAACTCACTTTTTTCATCCTTAAGAAGGGGAAAGAGAGAAAGGAGGAGGTTAGAGAAGAGAGGGAGATTATATCCTTCTGAATCATCCCTGCCTGACTATTCTGGAGATGCTAATTCCTTGTGCATCTTGTCACCATATGCCAGAAGTTGTGCAGAATGACTTCAATGCATTTTTCCCAAAATTCACGAGAGACACAGAGAGGCAGAGACACAGGCAGAGGGAAAAGTAGGCTCTCTGTGGGGAGCCCAATGCGGGACCTGATCTAGGACCCCAGGGATCAAGACCTGAGTGAAAGGCAGATGCTCAACCCATGAGCCACTCAGGTGCCCCTCAATGCTTTCTTCTTACTGAGTAAATTGAATATTAACTTCTTGGGCATTTTGTTGCAGAGATCAAGCCAGCTTAAAGTCCATTTTTGTACCATTTCTCTCTATTCTGAAAAAAATTATGAATTCATACATTCAGGAACCTCTTAAAACGTTCCGAATTTTCACAATATCCAGAAGAGACATCCAGTTTAATCTGGAAGGAAAAAATTAAAAAAGGCATGCCAGTTAGGACTTAACAATGACAAGAGACTAACACAACCTTTAAAGGGACATTTGGATTTTTTTTTTTTTAATTTTTTTAATTTTTTAATTTTTTTTATTTATTTATGACAGTCACAGAGAGAGAGAGAGAGAGAGAGAGGCAGAGACACAGGCAGAGGGAGAAGCAGGCCCCATGCATCGGGAGCCCGATGTGGGATTCGATCCTGGGTCTCCAGGATCGCACCCTGGGCCAAAGGCAGGCGCCAAACCACTGCGCTACCCAGGGATCCCCACATTTGGATTTTATAATGATAAGAAAAATAGAAATATAGTGTGGGCAATGGAGAACAAATTGGAAAGAACTTAATTTGTCTCCTCATTTGGTTTTTACATTGGCTAAGAGTAAATTGGGGTTATAGTCACAGATCCTGTTGGAAACATAATTACATTGATGACAGTAAATATACAGCCAACCTTATTTACAATTTTCTTTATTTTTCTTTTGAAAAGAATTTAATCCAACTGTGTATTAAGTAATACTTGTATTAGAGTTACCTTGAAAAAGTTCAATTGTAATGGCAATGAAAAACCACTATCTATACATTACTTGTGTAATATTTAAAAATTAAAGAGGAAAACAGTTTTTATCCTTAATTCACCACATTATTTTGTTACTGATTTATTATACCCTTTAAACTTTAATACCAAGTGCGCTTTCTGATTTAAATATACTTCGAAAGGGCAAGAGTAGAAAGAGTAATAAGACATAAAAACAAATTCAGAACAAAAATCCTATCTTTCTATTTTCTGAAAATACAATGGAGACTTCGTTCTGACTTAGAGTTTTGTTTTATATATTACCATTAATCTCTATTGCTTGCCACAAGTATTAATATCTGGTACTATTTTAAATTAATGAAATAAAACTTCTAATTTTATATTTTAACAACTTAAATTGGAAAAAAATCATTTGTAATCTTAATCATTTGTAATCTTAATGCTTTAGTGTGCCTGCATATCTTTTCATTCAAAATTGAATTAAGTTCTTGAAAAGGAACTTGAGAATTCCAAGTGAAAAAAGTGTGGTTTTGAAACAAATGGTTTTTAAAGAGAGAGAACAGATGTTCTAAATTTTTTATTCAAGCAGTCTTTTGATATTACTATAGCAGTAGTAAATATTTATAACTCCATATTGAGAAATTCTATAGTCCCCCTTTTCAGGGTCACCATTTGAAATTATTTTTATTTTCATTTGAATAGCAATTTTACACATAAAATATTAGAAATATTTAATATTATAAATATCATTTATATTACATAGTGTCATAAATTTCAATGGGCTATACAAGTATATATATTTGTGCAAATATAATTTAAATTTTCTTTAAAAATCCTCAAAATTAGCTCTTCCTTATTTACAATGAGTAACTCAAAGTTGAGATAGCATAAATAGAATATGAAAATACATTAGCTCAAAAGGATATGTAAACAAATTCATTAATAATGGTCAAGAGTATATATTGCAACATGAAGAAAGATTAGAATATTTTCGTTTTGGCTCAGTATCAAATTTCTGATCTCTTTAGAATAAAAAAAGTCAAAATTGACTTTAAGTACTCTCTAGAGAAATACTGCTAAGTAATCCACAAAAGTAGAACTTCTAAAAAATTAGATTAAATTATTAGTATAGAGCATGGTCATTGAAAATGACCTGACATAAAGGAGTGAAGATCTGGATTCTGTTCTTTTGTTTGCCACTTACTGGGTTTGTGATTCTGGGAAATGTATTTTACCTCTCTGAGCTTCAGACACCCAACCTTGCTTCAACAATGAGTTTCTAAAGTCGTTTCAAGATAAACTATAAGAAGTGCTGCCACTACTCTGCCAATATCCCCTTAGATTCCTTTATCATTTGAATGCATGTAAGTGCATGCATGCACGCATGCACAGGAGACCCAGATGAAGGTTTACCCTCTACAGTCACCACCTGGTCATCGTGTCAGTGAGCCATCCTTAGCTTTGGGAACCTAAGGCCACTTTGCTTGTAAAACTAACCTGCCTTAATTATTGACTGATCTGCGTGGCAGGATATCCCAGCTCCATATCATTAACTCTCTTGCCTTTGGATAGGAACAATTTTGAGATGAGACTTCCTTCCCAAGGGTTTTCCTTTAGGATGAAGCCAGTCACTGACTGAGATCTTGAAGTTGGACTTCTGGATGGACTTCCTGTACAGCTTCCTCACTCTATTATTTTCCTGGGAGCACTTCATTTTCAACTCAGAGTACATTTGTGGATACCTGAAACAAAAATAATCTTTTTTTAATTGAGGTATAATAGATATGTAACATTGCAAGCAACAGTATTCTGATTTTTTTTTTTTAGGTTTGACATGGATTTATGTGAATACTATCTCATGTCTGGCATTAGATAATGCACATTATCTCAAAAAAAAATATTGCAAGAACTACTGTACCACAATTTGTGCCTCAAACAAGTCAGAGTAAATGTTGTTATAAATGTTACTGTAAGGTAATTACTTCATATAATCTAATAATATCATTGATATTAATAATAATATAGAGATTAGGGATGGTCCTTGCCATCTTTGAATCACTAACACATTTCTATAAATCAGATATTTCTCAAGTAGATTTAAAATCTTACCAAAAATTGGAGTCTGTTTTGTAGTGAAATGGAAAAAAAAAAAAAAAACTGAAAAAAGGGAAACTATAAAAAAAAAGATTCAAACAAAAATGAAAATAAAAAAAAAGTGAATTGGGTAATCTTACACATGCATTTAAAAATAGAAAATTAATGTAGTACGTGAGATTAAGATTTATTTTAGAGAAAGATATTAGTAAATGACTAATCAAACATACATGATTTCAAGGTCAAATGAATTGAAAGATTCTGTTTTATGTTTTCATTTACTTTGCAAATCAAAAAATATTTTAAAAATACTATCTTTGTAGTATTTTTAATACATAATATATACATACATAATCTCTGAATTTATTTACAAAGTTTCAAAAGATACTGATGTGTGGAAATACTTGCATTAAGGTTAAAAAATATCACCTCTGATACAGACTAATTGTGATTTTATTTATTTTTTTCTAATTGTGATTTTAATTAGATGAATTGAACAATATATTCTTTTGAAGACTAAAATATTTATGAGGGAAAGGGCCTCTTTAATATATGTTGCTACCTCAAAATACTGTTTTTTTCTCCTAATAAGTAAAATAAGAAAAATACTACATAGCCTAACATTTTCTATATTTCACAATTATGTGCATTGAATTCAACCTGAGGGTGGGGGCTTATTTGTTGGGAAAAAAATAGTTTAAAATTAGCAGCATATTCGCTCTTACTTTGCTTATCAATAATTTCAAATATTGTTCTCAACTTTCAGTTTGGCATTTGGCAAGTTTCATTTTGACAGATCCTTGAAGAACTTAAATGCTACCTAGATCTATATACTACACTGCTACATGGACTTCATTCTTGTAATGACAAACTGTTTTCTCTTCTTCACTTGATTCCATGTGACCTGTTTTATTAATGTGTATCACCTAGCAAAGTGAAATGAAAAGTATGTGGAGGTTTTTCCTATTAAACACAGTCTTAGATTTTTAAATAAAATGATCTAAAAATATATATCATTATTGGCCTCATGTAATCTGAAGTTGAGAACTGATACACAGGGTGGAGTTTCTTTTATAAAAAGGTTAAGAAAGCATGATTGTCCTACTATTATCGCTAGCAGAAGAATTCTAATTATGAATTATCATCTTTATTTACTAGCTACCTCTTGTTCTGCTACTTCTTTAACTGTATCATTTCAGGACTATGTGTACAAAGCACGGTGAAGTACCATAAAGTTTTAAAACATGCAAAGAAGAAATTTGTTTATATGTTTACTTTGCTCAACAGAAATTAAGATTGCTGCTCCTTTCTCTGGATTTATATTTATCAGTTATATATTTTTAATCTTTCAATCTTTATGTGTCTTTTTATTTTTGCTTACAAAAATTTTTGGATCCTATTTTCATTTCTTCTTTGTCTTTTATTTGGTAAGTTTATTATATTATTTTGTTTCAGTTTTTATCCAGGGTTTAATTCTGCCGTCTTATTTAATGCTTTTCATCCTATAATGTATGTGCTCTTTTAATGAAATTCTATAAAATTGTCTTCTGGTGTTTTGAAAGTTACATAGACTAATTTTATTGTTTTTCTTTACTTTAAGAAACATATGAGATAATTTCTCCATCTTGAATATATCAGTGTCTATACTTCCATCTTACAAAAGAAACACATCAGTATACCTCATGGCTTCTGTTCCCTCTACCTCATCTCGTATTACTAATATCTGGAATATTTCTTCCAGTCACATATATAAAGTTTCTCTTCTGTCTCATTATTCATTTGTGTAGTAATTTAAAATAATATAATGTAAATTTAATTATGTATATAGGCTTTAGAAACATTTATCTTATCCAGTTCATTGTCTATCTTTGAGTACAGCACTCCTCAGAAGTCCTAGTAATTCATTTAGCCTGTGAGCTTTTATATTACCTGTGGAATATCGGCTCTTTGATCTTGGAGAAGCTCCATAAGCCAGACTATAATCTTTGTCAGTCTAGGCTAGTTCAAGATTTGTATATATGAACGGTAGGCATGAGGCATTAAGGCACTAGCAACCAAAGTTATCATTCTATTTTACAGCTCCAAGCAAGAAACAACTCCAACAGGATTTCACCCCTAAATCCAACTTCTGAAGGCAGTTTTCAAGATTGTATTTTACAAACTCTAGGGGTTGGATCCAGGAAAGTAAAGAACCGAAGGCTCCCAGACTGACAGCCCCCACCACTTTCACCTCATGCAGAAAGAACCTTGCCCACATAGATAACCACAGTAGTGGTTTGAGAAAAAGGTATAGGTAATGATTGTCCAAAGGGAAGGAAGTGGGAGGGTGGAGTGAAGAGAGACAAAGAGAATTTAAATTGTTCTTTTTTCCAGCTTTTGTCTAGCCTAAACTGTGGGCTTCCCATTCTTCATACAGAGTGATTTAAAATCCTGCTTTTATTACTGCTGCTGCTCTTAGATTTTGTATTCTGTATCTCCCTATTATGTCTTCAGCATTATTTTTAGAAGTGCTAACCAGCAGCTCCTGAAACTTGGACATCTTGTTGAACACATGATTTTTTGTATGTGTGGATGGTAGTGTTGTATCTGTATTCAGAATGCGTTATTTATGTAAAGATTTTTGATTTAGTGGTTTACAATTTTTTTCTATAACTCATTTTGCCCTTTTAAATTTTGCACATGTTTCTTCATTTGCTTTTATGAATTTACATCTAGAGACTTCACAGCTAGACAATATTATTGTTGAGTTGAAAATCTATTTTTACAATGAGAAAATCTCTACTTACGATGAAAATAAGTATTTTAAATACTGACTTTATAAATATTCCTTTGAAAGGATACTTAAATGGAGTGTGAAAATGCCAAGCATCAGCTAATAAATCTTTGTAAGAATTTCTGTTCATATGCAATTTTTTATTTATTTTATTTATTTTATTTTTTAAAGATTTTATTTATTTATTCATAAAAGACACAGAGAGAGAGAGAGAGGCACAGACACAGGCAGAGGGAGAAACAGGCTCCATGAAGAGAGCCTGACGTGGGACTCGATCCCGGGTCTCCAGGATCACACTCTAGGCCTAAGGCAGCGCTAAACCACTGAGCCACCTGGGCTGCCCATATGCAATATTTAAATGCATTGATAACTCACAAATATAAAACCTAGAGTAAATAAATAACATGTGATGAGACTCCTTAAATCCCATCTAAAATCTTGTTCTTTTGTGAATAAAATTGAATACTGTAAGTATGACCTCTTTTGTAGCCTAAATAATCTCTACACCTTATTTGAATGAATTAAACCACCTTGTATTTTTCAAACTATAATAGCAGCCCAATCAAAAGGAAAAAAAAAAAAAAAGTCATATGGTTGCCAGTAGGAGTACCTGGCCTTGTATTGGAAGTGCCAAGGCAGCAAATAATGTAAGACAAGTAATACTCATTTAAACTCTCGTTCATTTTATCGATTCCCCTCACTGCTCTAAAAAAGCAACTTGCTTTATTCGCGGAAACCGACTGTACTGTCCTTTGGCTCCACCTCTCCCTGTCCCCTTTTTCGACCCCACCTCCTCTTTTTTTCTCTTCCTCCTCAACCTACTTCACTTGTTACTGCCATTTCTTTCACCATTTATTTACTTCCCCTTCCTGATATTGTCCCCTTTTTTTCTTCCTATGCTTCATTCATTATTGAGTAGTAGTGGGCCATTTCTCTACTTACAAGCACCAATGATGGTTATATTTATTTTTTATCGAATGCTTTCTAGGTGCTAGACATGGTGCTTAGCATTTTAGAGTTGTTAGTCTTTGGCATCCTGTTATGTCTGAATATTTGTGTCCCCCTCACCCCACTAATTTATATATTGAATTCTAACCCACCAAGGTGATAGTATTAAGAGGTAGAGCCTTTGGGAAATTATTAGGTCATGAGGGCAGAGCCCTTATGAGTAGGATTAGTGCCTTTATAAAAGAGACCTCCGAGAGGTCTCTTGACCCATCCACCATCTGAGGATACAGCAAGCGGGTGCTGTCAGGCCTTCATCAGATGCCACATCTGCTGATACCTTGACCTTAGACTCCCCAGCCTCCAGAGCTATAAGAAGTAAATTGCCACTATTGATAAGCTACCCAGTCAATGGTTTTTGTTTTGTTATAGCAGCCCAAACAGAGTAAAACAGATGTGATAGAATTTGTGTGTGTTTCTGTTAAAATTGTACTCTACCAATTTTTAAATTAGGTTCAAATTAATGGACTAATGAATTTAGATTAATATAGATTTTAAAGCTCTAGAGCTATGTGTATACACTTGGAATAAATAGTCTGTGCATACTTTATTCCCATGTTGATTTAGATATTTTACTAAAAATAGGACCAATATGCAATACTGCAGGAATAAGTATTTAAAAGAAAGTTGAAAATGGAATAATACTAAAATTTTTCATAAATTTGTTTAATCTATTGTTATTCTTTAAATATCCTGGCTTTACCCTTTCCTTCGCATTGGAACACCAACCAAAAAGTAGACGGTCCTTCATAACAAACTCAGTAGGTGTTACCATATACAACAATGACATTTAGGGGTGAAAACTGTCTTTTTTAATCATTAAATTCTGTATTAAATTATTTTACAATAGATTGGTAACATTGCACTGAACCTAAACTTGCTCAATCTCTCTAAGAATAAAGTAAGTTGCAAGGTTTGCTTTGCTCAGCTCTTTCAAAAGGATAAAAAAATGTGAAGACATTTGTATTGTAATTGCAGGAATCGAATTAGTTTCACTTTATAGAGCCAAAATGATGCAAAATGTGTAACATCATTTACATTTTAAATCCCAAGAATTTTGAGCCAAGCAAAGAAGGTGAAGTAAACATACTCAGGCTTTGAGTGAAATTTAAAAAACAAAAACAAAAAACACAAAAAAAAACAAGAACCAAAAAACAAAGGTACTTTAGAGGACTTATCAGATTCCTTGAACAGAAAGTTGTGTTTCTGTTTTGTTTTGGTTAATGTTTTATGTTTTTTTTCCTGGAGTTTATAGTGTCCTGCAGATTGGTAGACCAAACATCCAGAGACCAGATTATGAAGAACCAGAAAAGTCATGCTAAAGAGTTTTAAACTTGCCTTGGATTTGTAGAAAACCAATGAAGCATGATCTGATTTTATTTTAGAAAGATTAGTTTTACTACAATGTCAGACATTTAATAAGTGAAACAAAGCTGGGGGTAGAGAGTACTGTTAAAGTTATGCAGTGGTTCTGGAGAAAAATTATGAGAGCCTGGATTAAACACTGACAGTTAAAATAGAAATGGTTATCTGTGAAGTTGATTGAGGAAGATAATTTCTTGGACTTGTGATGAATGAAATTGGGATGCTAAGCATCCAGAGTGACTCGTAGAGTCTTTATTGGGAGATTCTTTGATAATTATACCTTTTACTGGTACAGAGAATCCAAAAAGAAAAAAAAAATGTTAGAAGATGACAAGTTTTGTTTAGAATGTGCTGAAATTGTAGTACATGAGAACTATTCAATTAGACATGTCTAGCAGGCAGTTTGACATGAGGTACATGTTCAAATAAGTTGCATAGATTTTATTAATAAAAGGAATGATAAAGGTAGATATGATATCTTTGATAAATTTGATAGGCTGTGTCATAGCTTTTATTAATAGTTTTATTAATTCAAGTCAACTTCAGTTCTTAAGTTCTGGAATCATTAGGACTTTTGGAATATCCTCAAAACTAAATATATTTTATTAACCAATATGAAGGGAAATAAATATAATAGACAAAGCAGAAAATGGATTTAGTTCATACGTCTCTTGTATTATTCTCCTTTGTTACAAGGTAAATATGAACTAAAATAGCATTATGTTCAATAATCTAGCTAATACATTTTTCAAAATAGAAATTCAGTGCTGGGAGCATTGCTGAAAAATTGGTGCATATATTTCTAGTGTCTTTTTTAATTAATTTATTTATTTTGCTTATTATGATCTTTGGAATACACTTTAGCAGTATGTATCGTGATCTATAAGTGTGTCCAAACTATTTGATTAATTTTATTCTCTGGATGCCTGGGTGGCTCAGTCGGTTAAGTGCTTGCCTCTTGATTTTGGCTCAGGTCATGATTTCAGGATCGTGAGATCCAGCCTCACATCAGCTGGGAATCTATTGGAGATTCTCTCTCCCTCTCTCTCTGCCCCTGTCTCCCTTTCTCTCTTTCTCTCTCAAAGAAATAAATCTTCAAAGAAAAATTTAGAGTCACCTGGGTGGCTCAGTCACTAAGTGCCTGCCTTTTTATTTTGGCTCAGGACATGATCTCAGGGTTGTGAAATCTAGTTCCACACTGGGCTCTGTAATGGGCGTGGAGCCTTCCTGGGATTCTCCCTATCCCTCTGCTTTTCATCACCTCCCACTTGAGCTCTCTTTCTCTCTCTCTCTCTCTCTCTCTCTCTCTCTCTCTCTCTCTCTCTCTCATTCTTTCTCAAAAATAATTTTAGGGATGTCTGGATGGCTCAGGTTGGGAAAGGGATCCACTCCCTGTAAAGCAGTGAACTGTGACAGATTGATCATATTGCATTACCTGGAAGCTCTTGCTATAATGTGCTAAAGTGGAGGAAAGTGATGTTCCCAGGAAATAATGGATATGTCAGGGGAGGAATGAGGAGTTCTTGTTAGAAAAGACTGATGTCTGCTACCATCTGAAAGATAATGAATTCATGTAAAGATTCTTGGTGTTTGTAGCCTAGTTATTAGCATTTTTTGTAGCATTCAGCAACCTACTTCATATGACTCCTCTTGCCACATATGTTCTTAGATGCCTGTCAGTTATCTCCTTTCTAGTATATTCAGTATGTCTGATTCACCCTTATTCTCAAATGATTTTGCTTTTTCTCCCATTCACTCCCATTGCCAATCAAACCTGCTTCTCCTGCAGTCTTCCCATATCAAAAATGCTACCACTTTCCTCCCAGTTTGCTCAGAACAGAAAGTTGGAGTCATTCTTGACTTTTCCCTTTTCCTTTACTTATAAAGTAAATTACTCACTTTCATATCTAGCTCTTACTTGAGTCTGAAAAATATATAGGACTCTATTCCTCCTGCCAAAAGTATTTCTTCTAGATTATTTCATTACCTTCCAAATTACCATCTTCCCATATCTTCTTTACCTCTGTTTTCTTCTCCATGTAGCAGCCAGAATGATAATGGCTAAATACAATTGACTCATACTTAAAATGTCTATGGTTTCCACTGAACTCAATATAAAAGTCAATGCTTAGGTGACCTACAATCATCTGATGCCAATATTAGATGTCACTTGCCCACAAGTTCTGGTTACACTGTACATTTTTAGTTTCTTGAACAAATGCCTGCATTTCCCCCTCATCCCCAACTCCCTGAGCTTTATCCAATCCCTTTCTGAAATAATTCTTTTCGTACTGCATGGCTGTGTCTTTGTCTCATAGATTTAAGCTGTTAAATTTCCTTACTAAGGCACATTCTACCATCAGATATAATTAAAAGGTATCTTTCATGTTATTCTCTCTCTTAAGAGCTCCTTGTTTCCCTTTACATCATTTAGCAATATTTGTAACTTTATGCCCATTGGTATGTTTCCTTATTGGAAACCTATCTTTTCCATGAACTATAGGTAGTGAAACAGCAAGGAAGCAATGTTTTACTGAGACACTTGGGTAGCTCAGCAGTTGAGCATCTGCCTTCGGCTCAGGATGTGGTCCCAGGTCTAGGGATCGATTCCTGCATTGGGCTTGCCTGTAAGGAGCCTGCTTCTCCCTCTGTCTATGTCTTTGCCTGTGTCTCATGAATGAATAAAAATCTTTAAAAACAAAGTGTGTTGTTTACCACTTCCTGTGTATAAAGAGGATGATGTTTAGCACTCCATACACACCTCTCAAGAGAGAGCCTGTACCACTTCTGCTACTGCACCATTTGCACAGTTGTGTCTTATTCAGGGGTTGGATTCCGAAATGGCTCTTAGTGAAAAATTGGCAAAAAATTTCATAGAAAGAGATGTATTGGTAAATATAAAACATACAAAATAATGAATATCTATTAAAATAAAATTGTATTGGATTTGTAATTACAGAGAAAAAGTGAGTTCACAGTTTAATTTGTATAGTTAAATGTGCTATAATTACTGGTGGGTGAATTAATAGTTATAGATACTCATTAAATATATGGAATCAATAAATTATAAATACTCTTTAAATATTTGGAATCCACTATGTCCAGCTTTAAATGCCTTTGCCTATTATTTCTTTATTAAAGATGAATAGACATCCAAAGCCACTAAGTAAGTCCTTTCATACATAATACCTTCAGATTCTGTTTTACTAGATTTTGCAGTTTAGACATACATTTATGGGGTTATATTTTATTTATTTATGCATTTATTTGTTTATTTGTTTATCTCTTTTTATGAGTGTGTTGAAGGAAATTTGAAGGATAATGCATTTTCCAATGCTAAGAATTTCTTGAGTTTGCCAGTAAAGTTTGATCTGTGTCTACAATTTGTCTGGCCAAGTTTGATTCATGACCTCCATTGTTTTCTAGCTGATTGTCGACCTGTAATGCTGTGCTGATTCTGCAAGTCTGTAGTGATTTTAATCTTGTCTCCCTTATGCTTATGTTTCCCGGATACTGTCATCAGCATATTGTTGTTAATGAACGACTGCCTTGAAGACTTTTATGTCACTTCTCAGTTTAAAAAACTTTATAATACATTAAAATTAAATCAATAGCATAAAATAAAATGCTCACAGTCCCCTGAAGTGAATCTTTTCTTCAAAACAGGAGTCTTTTTTTTAAACCATAATGACACAATGGGCAGAGTATTCTATCCTGACTTTCCTGAATAAAAATACCAAGCAAGAAAAAGCTAGAACAGTCTTTTCTATACTTTCAGGATGTCAATTTTAATATTGTTGGTAAGTTCCTGTCTCTGTGATACAGGGCTTGCTTCTTTTGGTTTTGTTTGTTTGTTTGTTTGTTTTTAGTAGTAATAATTTTTAAGGTTGAATTAAGGTCCTATGGTTCTAGGATCAATACTACTATGACTCTGCTAGAACTTCCTAATAACTATATTGAAACTCCATTTTTCCAAATTGATTTTGTGTATGTCTCTGTGTGTTAGAGACTAAAAGTGGCAATAAGCAACATCCTTCTTTATCCTCCTAAATTCAGAACTAATTGCAAAATAGAAGATTCAGGGAAATTGACTTAGAATGTCATCTAACCTGGATTGAAATGCAGCCATGTAAGCTTCTAGTACATTCTTATCTGAACTGAAGTCTGTAAACTTATGTCTGGGAAAGCTGAGATTTCATCTTGTGGATAGGCCATGCTACTAAGAAATAGAACATGTTTATTTCTTCCAAGATCACCTACTAGTTAATAAATGAAGAGGAGTGAGTGAGAGGTAGGACTTCTGCTAGAAATCCCCTTCTGCGAATATGGGCCAAGGGAATGGAGGGTCCCCTGACAAGTAGAAGGTATATGTTATAGACCAGGATGTTATTAAGGGGATGTTTGAGACTTGATGTATCAGAAAATTCTCCTGAGCCCTATTTCCTATAGAAGACGCTTCTACATTCGTTATTTTTTTTCCCTAATTATCTTCACTGGAAGAATCACCTTATTAATTTCTCACTCAAAATATACAATTCAGGCAAGAATGAGGATGGAGTACATAAGCTTTTTCTTGGAAAAAAAAATTCTGTAGCACTTGGATGGCTCAGTCAGTTAAGTGTCCAACTCATGATTTTGACTCAGGTCATGATCTGATAGATCATGGGATAGAGCCCTGCATTGGACTCCAAGCTAAGCAGGATCTACTTGAGATTCTCTCTCTACCTCTCCCCCTGGCCTTCCCCCCATTTGCACTCTCTTGCTCGCTCTCTCTCTCTCTCTCAAGTCAATCAATCTTTTTTCTTTTTAAAAAATCCTAATCAATTCATGAAAATGTTTCTCACTTGATGTTATAGCACCAAATCCTCAGACACATGTTGGATTTGTACCGTTTCTTTAATTCTCACTTTGGTTTATCTGCTTCTCTTCTTCCTCTTCTTCCCCTTTTTCCTCTTTCTCCCCTTCCTCTGCTCCCTCCTCCCCCCCTTCTCCTCTCCTTCCTCCTCCCTCCTTTTCATCCTCCCTCCTCCTCCTGCTCCTTCTCCTCCTCCTCCGCACAGCCTAGAATTACCAGAATAACCTCTTAGTTCATATATCACTTGCAAGCTGTCCCTACTTAAATTTATATACCATAACAAATTCCAGAAGTTTTACTAGACTTGTCATGTCACTAATATTAAATTCCCTATAGCAAATGCTTTTGCAGTATATCAGCTTCTCCAGCTGGTCTCTGATGATTCCTCTCAAACCTCATGCATCATCTCTCATTCTCCTACTTCATTTATTCAAAGAAGTATCAAACACCTAGATTGTACCAAAAACTACATTAGGTTGTGTGGAGTTGATATGGCTCTAACTAGGCATGATCCTTGCCGTGAGGAACTTACATGCTAATGCAGAAGACAAACAAAATATAGGCAAACAGTCAAAAGAAATAACTGGCAGTTGAAATGAGACATTTAGTAAAAATATTAAAAGAGAATCACCTGGAGATAGAAATCTACTTCAAAGATTGTATCTCTAAGGCAGTAACACTTAATATGAAGAATATTTCAGATGGAAAAAATAGCATGTTGAACGTTCAAGTGTAAAAAATCTTGCTCCACTCAAGCAACTGCAAGAAAATGAGTATGAGTCATTTTTGCAAGGGGAAGATTGGTATGAGATAAAATTAGCATAATGAATAAGAGCCAGGAAGGGCAGGAGCAGTATATCACTATAAAAGTTTACTTTCTTTATCATATAGACTAGAACTTTTTGATAGAAATACAAAACAAATGGGGCACTTGGTTGGCTCAGTGGTTGAGCATCTACCCTTGGCTCAGGTTGTGATACTGGGGTCCTGGGATCAGGTTCCTCATCGGGTTCCTCTCAGGGAGCCTGCTTCTCCCTCTGCTTATGTCTCTACCTCTCTTCCTGTGTCTCTCATGAATAAATAAATAAAATCTTTAAAAAAATACAAAATAAGCAATAAATTGTAGTTATTTATGTAATGTAATATTTAATACATTTTCTTTAACTTAATGCATCCAAAATAGTATCATTTAAGATATAATAAACATAAAGTTGCTTATGAGATATTAGGGTTTTTTTTTTATACTTAGGTCTTCAAAATCTTGTGTGTTTACATTTACCACACATTTCAGCTTGAACTAGCCACATATCAAGTGGTCATTTGCCACATGTGGCTAGTGGCTACCATATTGGAATGGGACATTAATAGGTTTTAAGCAAGAGAAGGATGTGATCTGAATTACATTAGAAAATCACTTTGGAATGGAGAAAGTATAGGTTAAGTCAGGAATACCAGTTAAAAGGCTTTATTAGTTTCCTCTGGATGCTGTAACAAAATACCATAGATTGGCTAACTTTAAACAACAGAAATTTATCTTCTCTATGTTTTAGAGACAGGAAGTCTGGGGTCAAGGTGTCAGTCAGCAGGACCATGTTCCCTCTGAAAGCTCTAGGGAAGGGTCCTTCATTGCCTCTTCTAGCTCCTGGTGGTTGCTGGCTGTCCTTATAGCTTGACTTATGGATGATGCGTCACTCTAATCTCTGCTTCTATCTTCATATGCCCTTCTATAAATGTGTTACTGTGTCCAGATATCCTTCTTCTTATAAGGACACCAGTCATATTATATTTTTTTAAGATTTGTTTAATTATTTGAGAGAGAGAGAAAAGAGAGCATGATGGGGGAGGGGGCAGAAGGAGAAGCAAACTTCCCACCAAGCAGGGAGCCCAATTAGGACTCCATCCCAGATGCTTAACCAACTGAGCCACCCATGTGCCCAGTCATATTGTATTTATGATTCATCTAGATCCAGTATAGCCTCATTTTAACTGGATTGCAGCTACAGAGATCCTATTTCCAGATAAGGTCACATTCACAAGTTTCAGGTAGACATGAATTTTTGGGGACCCTAGTCAACCCAATACAGAGGCTAATGGAATAAAAGAGAATGGTAGCTTTTGTACACTGTGCACAGATCTATGCTCCATTTCCCTGCATGTCTCTAGGTAGTGGATCCGGAGTAGTGATACTAGATATGAAAGAAAGGATTGTAAAATATATTTCAGAAATGTAATTAGCATATATATGTCTTGGATGTGAAGAGCCCATGCCCAATCTAGGTCGTAGTTCTCAGTCACAACTTCTCTCATAACTTTTCTGATACATCACTGAATGCCTATTATTTTTAACCCAGGAAGTTTGTGTTCCTAGCTTCTAAAGTCATCTAACTCAAAGACATCTCCTTCAAGCCCCTTTTCATGAGGACTTTGTAATTAGCTCCACCTTAGTGAGAAGGGTATTAAACTAGAAGAAATGAATTAGCCTGTAACATGCATAAAATAAATTAAATATATATTTGTTTAATCTACCATTACTGAAACTACACTGGAATTTATATATAGTACAACATGCTCTTTGAAAAAAAATCTGAAAACGAGAAGAATATTGTTAGGACTGAAGCAAAACATCATTAGGTTCTTGTTGGAAAAAAATTCATATGCCTTACCTCTAGGATATTAAATATAATTATCTGGGCACAACTATCTCCAATAATTTTAATCTCCAGAGATATGAATTCCCAATTTACATTTTTGATGTATCCCCTTCTTAAATGAAGTAACCTAAACTCTCTTAAATCTGGGTATATTTTCAGTTTGCATAATCTCTCATGGGTAATGAACTCCATAAATTTAAAATACACTATGTAATGATATGTAATCTTTTTGAAAAAAAAATCGCTTCCAATGCAGTCTTAAAGTGGTGGGTTGTGGAGGATGTCAGTTTCCTAGTTTAGGAATCATAAAAATAAATTTGTTATTTAGACATTTGTTTTAATGATTTAGTGGACATATCCTCCTTCTGTTTGGCTTTTTATTTTTGGCCCATTTAAAAAAATATATACAAACATAAACATAAAATAAGCCCCCTATCCTTTTACCCTTTTCTGCAACTTTTTCAGACTTCAGTTGTTTTTCCTGAGGTGTGGTGATCAAAAAACCCAGAGAATATAATAACAAGAAAGCTGCTAACATTTGTGAGATTCAGGGCAAGAACATAAATGTGGGGACACAGAGAATGTTAAGTCTAAATATTAAAATTCTAAATCAGGATTTAAAAACTGTTGAATATAATATGTTCTGTCCTCCTCTCTTGACAAATATGCTTTTCTAATGACTTGGAAAGTCATATTCCAATTATAATTTTGTGGACTCCATAGCATCCTGGGTAGCACCATGGCCCTGACTCCTGCCTAACCTAGCACCCAATTATCCTACATTCTGTCCCTCATGGCTTTATGAGTATACCTGTGATTGACCCAGTGAACACCCAAGCTCTGCACCAAATATCTTCCCCATGACCACACTTTGGGCAACCCTTAGGAGGACCTGGTCATGTCCTAAACTGGAGGGTGAATTCCAGGGTTCTAGAATATGGTCAGAAAGGAAACCTGACCTTTGACTGTGGCACTTATCCCCACAGAATACCCTCCTCATAGGCAGAACATGCTGAGAGAACAGCAAGAGCAGGGTACTGTAATGCAAACATCTCTTACCTAATCTCAAGGACAATATTGACCAATAGAGCTATTTAAATATATAGCTAATACTCTTCTTTTTTTTTTTAATCCCAATATCTGTTGGTGAAATTGGGTAATGAGTACATAGGGACCCTTTGTTTTATTCTCCCTTTTTGTTATATGTTAGCAATTTTCCATAATGGAAAGTAAAAAAAATGATATTAATATATTTTAATGTTGGCTTGATAGTTCCAAGAAATTGTATGTTCTGGGAAGCAGTTATGAATTGCTTGGTCACTGTTGTGCTTGTTTCTAATTCTACTGATTCCTTCAGTGATATGCTCTTAGTACAGGTGGATGAAAATAATCAATGTGATCTCTATAATACAGCCTTTGCACTTCTGAGCTCATCGTTGGACTTGGTATTATTAAACAATCCTAATGATTTTCCCTTTAATTTTTTGCTTTTGTTGTACTTAAGTCTCTTATTATTGACATTGAAGTCCATTATAAGATCAAATTCTTTTTGATCTGCTTAATTTTTGGTTTAAACTGGACTCAGAACACTTTGTGAATTTTATTGTGTTGAATTACATTACTTTTCCATTTTATTTTATGTTAATTTTTATTTAAATAACCTCTACATGGGGCTCCAATTCAGGACCCTGAGATCACACTTTCTTCTGAGCCAGCCAGGTACCCCTTACTTTTCAATTTTATTTTATTCAAATTTATTTTATTCAAATTTATTTTATTCAAATTTATTTTATTCAAATTTATTTTATTTTATTTTATTTTATTTTATTTTATTTTATTTTATTTATTTTTATTCATGAGAGACAGAGAGAGGCAGAGACAGACAGAGGGAGAAGAAGGCTTCATGCAGGGAGCCTGATGTGGGACTCTATCCCGGGACTCCAGGATCATGCCCTGAGCCGAAGGCAGACGCTCAACCGCTGAGCCACCCAGGTGTTCCTACTTTTTTTTTTTTTTAATAATAAATTTCTTTTTTATTGGTGTTCAATTTGCCAACATACATAATAACACCCAGTGCTCATCCCTCAGTCCCCGTCACCCATTCACCCCAACCCCCGCCCTCCTCCCCTTCCACCACCCCTAGTTCATTTCCCAGAGTTAGGAGTCCTTATGTTCTGTCTCCCTTTCTGATATTTCCTACCCATTTCTTCTCCCTTCCCTTCTGTTCCCTTTCACTATTATTTATATTCCCCAAATGAATGAGAACATATAATGTTTGTCCTTCTCGGATTGACTTACTTCACTCAGCATAATACCCTCCAGTTCCATCCACGTTGAAACAAATGGTGGGTATTTGTCATTTCTAACGGCTCAGTAATATTCCATTCTATACATAAACCACATCTTCTTTATCCATTCATCTTTCGATGGACACAGAAGCTCCTTCCACAGTTTGGCCTACTTTTCAATTTTAAAAGATAGTTTTTCTCCAGGTACCTGTCGGACTCAAGTCAGTACTGTCTGTGACGCTTGATCTTGCAGTCATGAGTTCGAGCCCCACGTTGAGTGAAGTTAGCTTTGCTCCTCACTTCAGTACTATGGAAACGCTTTAACTTAATCTGTAGATCCATGATTTAAGATCTAAATTCAGGATTATACTATTTTAGGCAGTCTTTGTATTCTTTTATTTATTTATTTTTAAGATATTCCTTTTTTTTTCTGATTCATACCTATGTTTTATATTGCTTTGTATGTATGTGTGCAAAATTTGCATAATAACATGGATGCTTTCATGTTTTTCACTTTAACCTCAAGGTATACGTTCATATACTAGTGCTATAATCACTATTACATATATTTTGCATTTCAGCCTCTTAATTTTATTAATAAAAGTACATTTTTTATTATAGATTCTAAAGCTGCATGTAGGCCCTCATGTTCTTTCTTTTTTTAAATTCATTTGCCTTTTCATCTTGAATTCACAATATTCTCTGTAGGTAATTAAACTTATAATTTAAAATAAATTGGAGTAATTTCTTGGGATTATTGAATATTTTCTTTTCACCTTTACTGCACTTAGTTTTACATGCATAAATTTTTTAACAGCTATAGTAGATGAAATACTTATTAATATTTAAGGTATAAGTAAATTATGTCAGATAAACTGCTAGATGTTAAAATATTCATAATTATTTTATTAATCAAGAGAATAATAATGTAATTAAATACAAACATATTCTAAAATAAGGATAAATAACTGCCAGTATTTAACTCTCTTAGTCATTTAAGATTTCCTTTTCAAAGCCAGTTAGCTTTTTATGGTTTTGTCTCCCTGCCCCTCCCCCCCACTTATTTTTTGCCACATTTCTTCTTCTCCAGTGCATCTTAAAATGACGGGTACTTTACCTGTGCACACATGAGAGTGCAAAAATTTACATATATCAGTGATACCTGTTATATTTTTTATGCTCAGGCATTTGATAGGTTTTTGATTATTAAATATTAAATTTAAGAATTTTTAATGAAATTAGGAACTTAACCATTTTCTATGGACAACATATATTGTAGAGACAGAGTCTATGACTACCCAGTGCATAAAACACAAATACACACACATCAGCAAATTTTTAACAACTTAAATTGAATTATTGTAAGATTACTCTGCTTGAACTGATTGATAATATCATTGCTATCATTAGGATTTCATGCCTTTCAACATTTAGTTTTTATTTCAGTTTGCTTTTGCACATTTTGCTTCCAGTTTTGTATTTTAACTCTGTATTAATTTATCATGTTATTCCTAACTCATACTCCAAAATGCATTGCTGGCATTGCTTATTTACAGTATGAACATTCTATGGAATTACAGATTTTACAGAAAATAAAGATCCATAAGCCATCTCAAATTGTTTTTGCAGCAAAGAAAAATGACTTAATAGAGTCTGCAGAAGGATATATACAGGATGAACTAAAGAACAGTTGTATTACCATACATTTGGTATATAATATGCAATATGTGAGCAGCAATTCTGCTCGTAGGTTTTTTTTTCAGAATCAGAATATCTTTATAGAAAGTAGAGAAAGAACATCAGGGTTTGGAGATAAGGAAGGTTTTCATCTTGGCTGTTCCACTTACTAGCTTGTGTGACCTTCAGCAACTGATTTGTTTACTAAGTATCAATTTCCTGCTTTAAAAAGGAACAATGATACAGACATTGTATGATCCTCAGAGGATCCACATATATTATGCTATATGGTGCTTGGCATGTAACTACATTCTATTAAGTGTCATCTATTATTGTTAGTTGTTGTAGTAAAGATTACAGAATGAGAGGGAATGTGAATATAAGTATTCTTGTTAAGTTTGTAGAGTATATATAATTCTTTGGTTTATATGCATTTATATATAGTAGCTAACTTTTATTATACAGATGTTATTAAATTACTCTTAACATCAGATAAAATTATTTGGAAACTTGAGAAAAACTATCACATATATTATTTTGTTTTTCATATAGTGATGTTATGTAATATTAAAACCTCCACATATTCAGGACCAAGATTAGGCAGAAATGTAAAATAATATCAAATATAAATAATGAAATGTCTGTTTTTCATCCCATAATTTGGTCATATATATGCATATATATATAGTTGTTTTTTACAGAATCTGCTAGTCTTCTTTCTTTGTGTTTATTCTAAGCATACATAGGTTTTATTAATCTTAAATGAGAAAAAAATGCACAAGGGTTTGTTTTGTTAAGAAATATGGGTACTGTCATTGCTTGGAATGGAAAATGTAAAAATAAATAGATATTTGTCAGAGGTATAGATTTATTTATAAAATTTATCTACCAGAAGTTGTTTCAGTCCTCCTCTATCCCTCTGGGAGAGGTTAGAAGAAGAAATTACAATGTTTGTTTACATAGGTAAATACCAAAAAATAAAGACACATTAAATCACATGTGTACAGGAATTCTATACTTTCTGGCACAGACTTGATTTAACACTATAGTGTTATTCCTTGTCCCTTTCATAGTCTCCACTTAGGCAAGTTTGAACTAGTAGATGTTTATATATATCTTTGTCAGGATCTCTGACTTCTAAATATTTGCAAATGTTCTTGCCTAAGAAAGAATCTTCATCCCTTCTACTCCAGCTTGGCTAATAATAATAATAATTCATTTTGCTAGTCTTAGCTAGGATGTCAGAAGCTTCTACATTTCAATTATTTAACTCTCTTATATGTTTCTTCTGCAACTCAAGAGCACACCCCCCCACACACACACACACATATCCCTCCAGTCATCTCTGTACTCCCTTTATTTTTATATATTGGATACTAATTGTTTTTAATATCTTTGTCTTTCACAGTGGAAGTTTTTCATAAAAGGGGCTATCCTTTTTTTTTTTTAATTGAGATGGATCTTTTTTAGTATAGTTGACACACAATATTACATTAGTCTCAGGTTTACAACTCAGTAATTTGACAAGTTTATATATATTAGGAGGGCTATACCTTTTTTTTCCCTTTTCTGTCTCTTGTGCCCTGAGCAAAATCCATAATATGCATTTAATAAAAATTATGGCTGAGTTAAGGAATATGAAAAATTTGTATCATGAAGGTGAAATGTCTCTTTCTCTATAGTGAAATCAACAATTTAAGTAAATACTTTTATTATATCAAATCAGTGTGAAATTAAAAGTATATGATGATGTTTTATTTCTATTTTTCTGATATATTTGCTTGCATAATTAACATATATTCATTTTATGTAAATAAAAATTATTAGCAAGCTCACCATCTAATAATAGCTATTTTATGATGTATTTTCTATTTGATTACAATATTCTTTTTATCTCATGTTAAATTTATCCATTCATAAATAGCCATTAGTCTTGCAAAAATGCCAAAGCCCCATGGGCAATTATCTTCCAACAGGTGTGGAGACTTTTTTAATCTTCTAATTGTATGTTACAGAAATTTATCATAAACTTTCATATATTATCCTCCTACTGTTACACCAAACAAAATATTTAATCTTTATATACACCTAAGTCTATTAGAAACTTATAATTTACTCTCCACATTTGAATATAGCATAGGTATATGCATAGGTATACCTATGAGTGAGTGCATAGGTAACAAATAATTTAAATATGACATATTTGTTGTGAAAATGCCTCCAAAAGGAAAAGAAAATAGCAATGAATTCCTTTAGAAATGCCTTTTTTTTTAAATTTCTGAAAGTATTCTTGATATAGAACTTGTTTGTTTTGCCTTGATTAGGCTATTGGTTATTGAAGCTATTTGAATTTTTTGGTTTATCATGACTTGAATTTTCTAAGTCTTATAATTCAGACTGATGAACCAGAATTTACCAATCCTTCTCACTCTTATCTTCAGGATGTGAGGCCTTGAAAACAGAACTGGAGCAAAGCATAATGGAAGAAGCATTTGTTGTCTATTCCTCCTTGCCTCTTGCTTTAGTGCATAGACTCTAATTCATGTGCCAATATTTGTACATCTAGAGATTTATAATAAAACCTGCTTTTCCAATACTTATTATTCCAACCTATTTCAGAAACAAATATTTTTTTCTAAACATCCTTTCAATGATAACAAACTTTATCACTTCCTTTGCTAATTACTACTTCTTGCTCCTCTTCCTCAGCCTAAGTCTAAATAAACACAACTTGTTACTTCTCATTTTAAACTGAGTTTGCAAAATGTGGCCACATTGTCACTTATCCTTTTCAAACAGTTAAGATCGTACCTCACTTGCATGACATCTTCCTGAATTACCTAATCTCCATTTCGTCTGAATAGAAGCATTAGTAGTTTTACGGTAGGGAAGCTAGAAGGTCTGAGACATTAATAGTGCATAAAGGGTTTTTTTCTGTATTTCAATAAACCATATAAATATGTTTACCTAAATTATGTGTGTAATTTGTTAACTGTGATTACTTGCATATTTCAGGCAGAATTAAGGAAAAGAAAGAGGGGAATAGGAAGGGATAGGAAATAGGAAGGAAGGGTAGAAGAGGGGAAGGTAGGAAAGTTTTCTTCTTACGTTTGTGATGACCACCATCTCTTTCTGGAAAAAAAAAAAAAAGATGAATTAAATCAGTTTTTGTCTTTAACAGATTATGTGATTATTTCATTGAGCGGTCAAAAGAAAAGAAAACAAATTATCCTTTAAAGCAAATTAAAGTAAAAACAGAATCTAGTAGAATCACATGAGCTTATTTGGAAAATTTGTCAAGATTATACTTTCTAAATTATGTTATTCTCATTAAAAATGGGTGACAATAGTAGTAAAAATCCCAAGGTGAGATATGATCATATTAGTACTTTCAGATATACCATGCACGCAGTAAACACATCTCATGATAACTAAGCTCAGGATCCTCTTTTAAGTGATACATCTAGGAGTCAGAATAGAAGTCCCCAACCAGAAGCTCAGTCAAATTAGTAGACCAGAATGGGTGTGTTTGTATTTGAGATAAGAAATCCCAAACTTTCTTCATGTATTACTTCCCTACCTAGTTATAACAGAATTAGTTACAGTGTCAAATCTCATGTAGATTCCTAAATGTGTAGATTTGAGGAGAGGATTAAGAAGAAAAAAAATTAAAAAGAAACTAAATGGAATCCACTGAGTAGTAGTATTTTTTGGATTTAAAGGTAAATGCTCTGAAACTAGATCAGTAAAATCCTATCAATTCAATTTACAAATAAAAACAAAACAGAGAACAAAACAAATAAAAAACAGTGAACAAGGAACATAGTATAAGCATTTGGTCTTGGGTTTAAGCAATCCTGGCTCTCTAGTGTTCTGTGGTTCTATCACAGTAGTTTCTGTACTAAAAGATGCCAAAGGTGCAGTACTTATGGCTAGAAAATTAGAGTTATGAATATTTAAGCTTATATGCAAAACACAGAGCAAAGTATACATGCAGATAATCATGAATTGTACACAAATTTTAATAAGTGGAGAATATTAGTGTAGAAGCACATGACTTACCAATGTCGTTTCTTTTTTTTTTAATTTTGTAGGAAAAAGTCCAGCATTTACAGAAGGCTTTTGCTTCAAGAGTAGATAAATCCACACAGACTGAACTTCTAGGCTATGATGTAAGTAGCTATATAAAACCATTTTTATCTTCTTTATTGGTATTCAGACATCCACAGCTTATTTACCTCCGTTGCTGCTGTGTCCATGCATTGATTTAATAGGATTTAGTGGCTCACCATTCATCTTTTGCTCTTAAATAATCCCCAAATACCTTCTGGAAGTGAAAAAGATAATTACAGGCACTGACTAGCATACCAATGTCTTAATATTTTTTTTAAACTAGCATTCCTCATATAGTCTTTTAAATTGGTGCATTTGTAGACATGTAGATGATACATATTAAAATACCAGAACAATTTATTTTTAAGTACTAATTTATTTATTAACAGTTTAATAAAGTTATGTTCACAATCACCAAGGGCCAGGCACATCATTTTTACATTCTGTTACATAAAAGGAAACAACTTTGCAGAGAAATTTACAATACTATTTTAGCTTTTGGGCTTCAGTGCAGGCTGCAGAAAGTAATTTAATTGAAAGTTAGCATTTTTTTTCTTAGTGTGAAATACTTGTTGAATTGTCAAAATAGGATTGTAAAACATGTGTTGATACAAGATTGCTTCTAGTAACACTGAATGATTTTGGTTAACTTTGATATAAATTCCTTATCTTTTCTTAAATGAAGCTATGAGATTTTCAGTTTGCCTAAGTTCATGACTTTAAACTTACTTTTAATAAAAATATGAAGGATTTTTTTTTATCCTGCATCTAACATTTGTCAGAGCTCTCTCTTCTATTTAAAAATGATAATATTATTTTTAGCAGTTTATTGACAAATAAGATTAGAAAAGATGATTTTAAGTTGTTTTACAAAGGTGTATAATGATAAAATGTAAGCTTATCTGCATGTCCTTATTATATTAAATGACATAAATATGATTGTTACTTTTGTATCATCTTGCAAATTATACTGTTATATTTAACATAAATCTACTTGTCTCTATTAGAAAGTAAACAAAGGTTTGAATTTTAGCACAACTTGTTTTCAGCTATTTATATGTATTCTTTCTTTTAATTAAAAAACATTAAAAGCTATACTTCTGAGGTTTTGTTACATTCGTTTTAAGATGTTTATTATAGATATCTAAATATTCTAGATATCAATATGGTGACTGCATTACTTCTTGCCTGAAAACCAGTGTTATATATGATCTAAGTAGTGCTAATGTTTCATATTTTAAAATAGAAATGACTTCTAAGTTCAAAGAGGATTTACCGCAAGTATTTTAATGTTTATCTCTTTTGAAGGAGTATTTTTTTGTTTACATTTTTTTGGGGGCAGCCTGGATGGCTCAGCGGTTTAGCGCAGCCTTTGGCTCAGGGCATGATCCTGGAGACCCAGGATCGAGTCCCACGTCCGGCTCCCTGCATGGAGCCTGCTTCTCCCTCTGCCTGTCTCTCTCTCTCTCTCTCTCTCTCTCTCTCTCTCTCTCTGTCTCTCATGAATAAATAAATAAAGTCTTAAAAAATTGTTTATATATATTATTTGTTTATCAGTACCTAGGTTATAAGCTCAGTATGTATTTTACAAATAATTACCTATGTCTTTTTAAATCTGCAAGCCAGGGGATCCCTGGGTGGCGCAGCGGTTTGGCGCCTGCCTTTGGCCCAGGGCGCGATCCTGGAGACCCGGGATCGAATCCCACATCGGGCTCCCGGTGCATGGAGCCTGCTTCTCCCTCTGCCTGTGTCTCTGCCTCTCTCTCTCTCTCTCTCTCTCTCTGTGTGACTATCATAAATAAATAAAAATTAAAAATAAAATAAAATAAATCTGCAAGCCAGTTATCCAATAAGACTGATAAATTAATAGTTTCCATTAAATCGTATTCCAACATAAGAAAATTAAAAGTTAAATAAGTTCCAGAAAAGTGAAGTTATTTGTTCAGTACCACATGCTCTTTTGTGGAAGCCTAGTTATTAAAAAGTAATATATTCTTAAATAAGGAAAGAGGAAAACACATATTGGGACTCAAATATCCCAGTTTACTCAATAAGGAAATGATGTTTGGGAGACTCAGCTCCAAATTTCTTTCTTTCTTTTTTTTTAAGATTTTATTTATTTATTTGAGAGAGAGTGAGAGAAAGAAAGCATGATCAAGGCAAGAGACAGAGAGAGAAGCAGGCTCCCCGCTGAGCATGGAGCCTAATATGGGACTCCATCTCAGGACCCTGAGTTCATGACCTGAGCCGAAGGCAGATGCTTAACTGACTGAACACCCAAACACCCCAACACCAAATTTCTAAAGGACTGAATATAAGGATAGAATGTGAGATCTCTAGCAATATTATTGACTGCAAGTGAGAAATAGTTGCTAAGAGACGAATGGTACCTGTGGGGAAATAACTAAACAGTATCGTGTATTTGCCTCTCTATGACCCATGATGTTCTTATTTCTATGAGATTTGTTATATCAAATCTAGATAGTTCTTTAAATACGTAAATAAAAATTTAAAATAGAGCCATGAACATAGTTAATTCTTATTAAAACTTTTTTGTTCCTATCTTCTCTTCATATCTGACAATGAGAGTTTAATGTATTTTACTCAGTTGAATTAAGGCTAAGAATAACAATTTCTTGGTAATGAGTCCTTTCAGGATCCCTTTGTATAAGTGTCTGGTATGATTTAGGTAGTTGTTAACATAGAATAATAATCTGTTCTAAAGTTTTCATATTTAAAAAAAAAAGTAAATAAATAAAGTTTTCATATTTTACACTTCCTGGTGATAGATTCTAGGATATAAATCATCAGAATCAGAAAGGAATTATCAAAGATATGCATATAGAATATCACGCCACTAACTGGACGTAATTGTCCTAATAGACTTTGGGACATTTTTTATGGAAAACACTGGGTGGGGAAATATTTTTAAAAAGCAAAATGAGAAATAAGAAAAGCATTTGAAATGTGATAAACTGTGTGACTATTTGGGAATATGTGGCTCATTAACAATGTATTTTCTATGATTGGGATGTATTTTCTATACTTTTCATTATCTATTCGTAAATTTTTTACTTTTTCTTAGGCAATAAGAATAATCAATTATCCTTTGACTTACAATATTTGTTCACAATTTTCTCAGGAAATAGTCTGACATTTTGTTTTTTTCATAAATATATATTCACATATATGCTATATCTACTTAACAATTTGCAATAGTGTTTGCCAGAGAAAATATGAAAAATCTTGTACATTATCAATGATTCTTATACTCTCTTGCTTATTTTCTAAAGCTGTCAGTATTAGTCACAAATTGTTTTTTATAGATCAGTATGGATCATGTTTCTATATAAATGTCAGAATAAAAGAGACTACCAGTATCTTTTAGTATAATTTTCTTGGAAAGATAGTTGTTACTAAACATTTCGCTTAAAATAGGAAGTAGAATTCTTGAAAGACTTTAATTATAATGAAAACTATTAAAATAAATTTCTGAAAATCCACTACAGTGAATAAGTTCAAAGATTCATACAATAAACTTCTATATAACAGATTTATCAGGAATCTTGAAACTAATGTTACTGTACAGAGTGCTTTGATTTCTAATGCAAAAGACAAAAATTTTTAAAAGTAAAAACAGAGTATCTCAGCAAGGACCTATAAACAAAATAGCTCTTGTGATAATGAGAGAGATTGTTAAATAAATGATGAATGTGTCTTCAATAATCAATGCTAATTTAACCGCTTTCACCTTCTTCTGTCTACACTGGCTTAGTTTATTAAAAGATTAAAGAATAATTTCTTAGGTGTCATTGTGTTGTTAAAACTAGATACAGTCAAGTAGCAATGTTGCCAATTGCAGGATTACACTAAGAGGTAGAGATTTTTCTGATTACATCAACTGTATAAATAAATGCTTCAGCATAGAATTTATACTATCTATAAATATCATTATAGTTGGAGCCCTCTGGAAATAAAATTTTTGGTTTAAATAATTGGAAATGAATAAGCAAATGCAGTGAAGATCTTATGTACTAACAGGGCAAAAATTCAGGTACTTTTTAAAATTTGGCATCTATATGCAGAGGTTTTTGGGTTTTTTTTTTTTTTTTTTTTACTTCTTTTTGATGTTCAACAGAAGCTAAAAAAAAAAAAAAAAACCAAAAACAGAAGCTTATCATTTTAAATGTAGCTGATTTACTTTAAGTATAAATTTTCTTTTTAATTAGGCCTGAACTTGACTAAGAACAATCACAGGGACTCTAGAGGAGTCTTCCCTTAATTAGCATATATTTTATACACATATTTAATAAGAAGTGTTTATTAGCTTTGAACTTGCAAATGTTTTTGTTCATATTTCTTTAAGAGTTTTGACGTTATCAGGTATTTCATCAAATATTATTAACCACTGTTACTCTTAATATTATTAATGGTTTTCATTTGTCTATTTAAAACTGACTGAATTGGGCATCACACATATATTTTGTCTGAGTCATGTGTGAGTGAAGCATAACTCAGTTTAGAGAAGTATGATCATACCAGTATATATTTTTCAAACATTTTAACACAGGTTAAATGTGTGGGGTTTGCTTTATAAATGAAGTTTTCTACTTACATGCTAGAAAAATAATATTAGCTGCATTATGAATACACATTTGGAAGGAAAACTCAATGCAGTTGTCTGTGTATTCTCAGTCTATGCTACTTTTCTTAGATTTAATTTTGGAGACCCTCCTGATACAGTTAATAGTGTCCAGGGAATTCTAACAATATGAGAATAGTTCATCAGTAAGGAGTAAGAATGATTAGTTTTACCATAATTGTTTTATTAGGTATTAGAGCAAGAGAGTATTTTGTGTTATGTTACTATATTATGTCAGCCTATGGATTAAACCTAATTGTAAGAATTGAATAATTATCAATCAGGCTTTTTCATCCAGTTGCTAATAAGCCATTGTTTGTTAAAGCTATCTATTTTGGATCTATTCATTGCAGTTATTTTTTCATAAATTCAGCACTTCTGATCATGTCAGTGTGTCCCAGCATTTAGCAGATGAGTGCTTTCTCCTCACATACTTCATTTATTTATATTTACTTATACCAAGTATTTCTGTTTGTTCTCATAAACTTGAAAAATCAAGTTTAAAAACTGATATATTCCAGGTTTTCTTTTAAGCTACAGTTTTTCATGTTACATTAAGGATAACTTTCAGACAAAAACATCAATTAAAAACACAAGAAATATGATCATCTGCCATAGGTACTTATTAATACTTAGTGGAAGAATCACAGCTTATTCAGTGGTAAAGTTTTAAGGGTATCATTTTTTAAAATCTATACATGCATTTCTTCAAAAAATATTATTAAGTGCCCCATGAAAGCCAGACTCTGTTCTAGGTACTTGGGATACATCTTTTAATGAAACCACAAATATTCCCTCATGAAGCCTGCATTTTTTGACAGCATACTTATAATAAATAATAAATATAATTAAAGTATAATATGTTAGAAGGTGCTAAGTACAATATAGACAGGAAAAATAACACAGTGAAAGGATAATTGTGAGTGTAGGGTTAAGGGTCAAGAAAGACTGTGATAGGGCAGCCCTGGTGGCTCAGCAGTTTAACGCTGCCTTCAGCCCAGGGCCTGATCCTGGAGACCTGGGATTGAGTCCCACGTCAGGCTCCCTGCATGGAACCTGCTTCTCCCTCTGCCTGTGTCTCTGCCTCTCACTCTCTCTCTGTGTCTCTCATGAATAAATAAATAAAATCTTAAAAAAAAAAAAAGACTGTGATAGGAAATTTTAAACGGTGATCTAGAGCAATCTCAGGGTGAGATGTAAGACTTGAAGGTGGTGAGGTAAAAATCACATTTAGTGAGAAATCCTTTTGTGATATGCTCCTTGAACACCCCTCAAAGACTTTCAGTCAATTAGAACAAATTGCTTTGTCTTAGCAGCAGCCCTGGGTAAGAAAGGTGGGTTTCATTTATAGGCCATGTGGCATGAAAAAAAAAATGCATTCTGTACCATAATACCCTAGAATCAGAACCCCTGCATCAAGAGACTCACACTAAAGGAACACAGACAGCCTGAGGGAACAGCCTGCTCAGGCTCCTCCTATCATTTCCACTTAGCAGAAGCACTGAGAAGAAAGTGAGGTCTGATCAGCCACACCATGTAAATTGATTTCACTTTCCTCTCTCTTTATTTTGCATACACTTTGTCAGCCTCCTCTCTCCTGTACCACTCTTCTCCCAGCAGGCAGAGTGAATTTAGATACTTTAAATGTATAATTAGACTTCATTGGATATGGGAGGTATGCCACTAAAGCCAACAAATACGGAAAGCACTCAGTAGTTACTTGGTGAAAAAATAAATGAATAGGTTAACTAAAAGACTATTACATTACATTAATCCTGAAAATCTATAGCAAATAAGTATGCATTGTTTTATTTCACTCACATAAAAAAGTGCATATTATTATTCTATGTTATCCTGTATCGTTTTGTTATACATAACAAATATTTCAAAATGGCTACCTTGTGCCTTTTAGAACAAAGCATTAAATGCAAATCAACTCAGATAACCAGTGATTTTAAAACATGAGTACCATCATGCAGTTTCCTTCATAATATTGCATTGAATGCTTCCTCCTAAAATCCTGAATTTTTATCTAGGAGCCAGATCATTCCTGGAATGCCTCCAGGTTTTTATTTCAGCTCTGACTGTGCAGAATCAGTATTACTTAACTGATAGTCCTTTTGTTAAGAGAATTTATAGTTGAAATCCTTTGGGGAAAAATAGCAAGGATGGGTGTTAAAAAAAAGCTCTTGTAATTGTAAAAATATTCATCAAAATAAAACAATAAAAGAGCCACAGACATACAAATTTTATATAGCCTATGTAGAGAAGGAAAATAACTTTCCCTCTACTCTTCTAGGTTCTTGGCCGAGTCTTACCTGTAATAAACAGGAGAAGAACAAAGTTTGTGACATGTATACCTCCTCTATAGATGGGAGATACCCAGAAAAACTGAGTAACTCCCTGAAATGGTCCAAGTCACCATCTTAAATATAACCTCCAGCTAAAGACAAAAGATGATGGTGTGAGGTTAGGGGCATAGGAGAGGCTAGTTATGGGAGGTTGCCAGGAAAAGAATAGTAAACAAGGGTAAAGCTGTTATGCAGATTTAAGACTGTGACTTCTCCATTGATAAGAGTTTCTAGAGATTGAGAGTTGTCCTCTTCCTGGTAGAGTGAGACACCTTTACAAATGAGGATTTCCCTTATACATGTAGCTTCTTTTATAGAACAGTAATTTGTATTCCATTTTCAGAGCTTCACCTATGTCTGTTTCTTAAAAATACTCAGCTCAAGATAATTCTTATGCTAACAAGGCATATTCTGGGTGGCAAATCTTTGTTCCCCTTCAATTAGTAATAATGATTATCACATTTGCTGAAAAATATGTTGATTTAGTGATAGTGTTGATAAAAGAGAAAAGTTGATACTTGTTGAAAAGAAAATTTCTTTCAACCCACATCGACTTCTGCCTATTTCACCACCTCTGTAGGAAATCTAGATTTAATTACCAAATTTCTAAGAGTTTTCTTTTTTTATATATAAGATTTTATTTATTTATTCATGAGAGACTGAGAGAGAGGCAGAGACGCAGACAGAGAAGCAGGCTCCTCCCAGGGAGCCCAATGCGGGACTGGATCCTGGAACTCCAGGATCATACCCTGAGCTGAAAGGAGACATGCAACTGCTGAGGCACCCAGGCATCCCTCAGAGTTTTCTTAGATGAATTTAGAAGTTTTTTTTAGGACTTTCCAGTGTGCTAAGTGGATATTACATGACAAGGAGTCTTGTCTGAAGGAATTTTTACTACCCTATGGAAGAAAATATGACATATGCTCTAAGGGCATATGTCAATGACTATTTGTGATACATTATAGAATTGCAGTTATTCACCATAATTGTCAGTGAGCCCTTTTGCTTAACTATGAGCCCAATCATCAACAGACATTTTCTTGAGGCACTGATAGTGAATGGAACATTCTGATCGTCAGACCAGAAAAACCCTAGTAGCAATGGAATACTTAGAATACCCCTTTTTCTGCCCATGATCATGTACTGAACAAAAGATGATCCCTTACCCATGATCACATGCACTTTGCCTGATCTCTTGCACTACCCTCTAACCTCTCTATAAAACTCTAGGTGTTGCATTTGTGGGCTGAGAGGCTGATTGTTAAGGCTTGACCCTACCACCTCCCTTAGCTGCAGGCACCCAAAATAAATCTTTCCCTTTCTCTGTTCCAAACCCTTATCTCTTGAGTTATAGGCTTCTCTTAAGATGAGTTTGTTCAGCAGCTGTGTTGGGAAGCCCAGCCAAGAGCTAAGCTTTTGATTTATCCAGCTCCCTTGCTATTCTCTGGGATGGTGCTGTTGCCAGGACAGTGCGCCAGGACAGTGCTCCAGGGCGTACCATTCATTTCCTAAGTGAGAAATTGTGATAGATCATTTGGTAACATAATTTATTTAAGTTCTAAGACTTTGCTCAGGTACTTGGTCAACATATATATCTTTGTAGATTTATATTAATTCACATCTAAGGAAGGCATTGTTTTCCTTTAATGTGGTCTATCATCAAGAAAAATCTGGAAAAGCAAATTTACTATTCAAATATATACAAATGTATTGAAACTACACACGCACACACATACATCAAAACACAGTCTCTGAACACACACACACAACTGCATGATACAAGTACAAAACAATCTACTTTTGTTTACTATTTGTACTTATAGAAGTTAGGATAAGATGGAAATGTATTTCAAAAAGATGGAAATGTATTAACTTTCGTGTGTAGTGTTTGCTTCAGCAGCACATAAACTTCTGTGTGTATATATTAAGAATTTATAGAAATCCTACTGTACACTAATACAATGTTTAATATGGTTATTTGTATTTAACATTAAATCATTTATATACAACTACTTGTTACCCAACTTTGTTAGCATAAGTTAATATTAATATATTTTCTTTTAAAGTTAAAAATCACTTTAAATCTCTAGAAACATTACTTTTTCAATATGCAGAAATCATGAAACTATATATATACTAAATTGAAACAGTAATGACAAATTTTGCCATACCACAGGTATGGCTATGGGCTGTTTTTTTGTTTTGTTTTGTTTTGTTTTGTTTTGTTTCCCACTATACCACCTGATGGCTAGTCTATCTTGTCATAGTTGAGCTTTTATTTCATTGGGCTATCAGATTTAATTGGTTTATTTTCTCCTTTGGTTTTCTTGTGAGATCTACTATTCTGTGACAACCCTCAACTTGTACTTGATTTAGCAACACAAAAGGATAATATCCATAAAGATCATTAGCCCTCATAATGATCTTGCTCCATCAAAAAGTTTCTTAAGCACTTGACTCATTCTTTGGAACTTAAGAATACCTAGTGTGTGTATTGGGGTGGGGGCAACCTGGAGATGAGGTGAGGGAGTAATTTTTCCTCTATCCTTCTAATTTCTTGGCTGAGAACCTCTGTAATAAAAGAAAGATTAACCAGAGAAAAACAAAATTTTAGTAATATGTATACCTCCTATATACACAGGAGATACCTAGGAAAACTAAGTTGACTCCTGAAATGGCCCAAGTCATCACCTTAAATACCATCTGCAGGTAAAGACAGAAGAAAGATGTTGGGGGTCAGAGAGGCCAGTTGAGAAAGATTACCAAGAAGAACACAGTGAAGGAGAGTGAGGTTGTTAACGCAGATTTGAGTCTGTGCCTTCTCTCTTGATTAGAGTTTCTAGAGATGTGGTTATCCCCTTTTCTTGGTACAGAAAGGCAGATACCCTTTCAAATGGAGATTTCTCTTATAAATATAAATGACCTTTACAAAAGGGTGGCTTCTACTTGGTTTTCAGAGCTTTCCATATGTCTGCAGCTCCTTAAAACTTACCAGCTGAAGATGTGCCAAAGAAGCATATTTTGGGGTGGCAAATTGTGCTTCCTTTCAATTTCACCTTGAAACTTCCCCAGAAGTTTCACAATCCAGAACCTGAGTTGATAGATTGCTCCATTATTCCATTAAACCGATGTCTGAGGGCAGCCCCAGTGGCACAGCGGTTTGGCCCCGCCTGCAGTCTGGGGTGTGATCCTGGAGACCCGGGGTCGAGTCCCACATCGGGCTCCCTGCATGGAGCCTGCTTCTCCCTCTGTGTCTCTGTCTCTCTCTCTCTGTGTGTCTATGAATAAATAAATAAATAAATAAATAAATAAATAAATAAATAAATAAATAAACCCATGTCTGAGTCCTGAAAATAGGTCAGTTCAATTAAACTACTGTTTCCTTTTAAGAGGTGGTCTTATAGATGGGCTCCCAAAATTAGTCTTTTATTGTGCTAGCAATCAGGTATTTAATAAGAAGTATTTCTATGGAAAAAGATAAACAAGGTTTAACAATTACCACAAACTATAATCCAGTTTGTGAGACAAGGGGGCAGCCAATTGAGATTTCTGTATGTCAGGTTCAAATCATCTTTCAAAGTTTGACTGTCTGTGATGATGTCAGGTGTTAATTGAACTTTCTGAGTGGCTGACATATCAGCAGGGACAGAGGGTTGTCTGTATGAGCTGTTGTGATTATTTTTCTTAAGTTTATATCAAGTTGTTCACATTCAGTTTGAAGAGCTTTGGGAAAAAGGCAGTTTTTTTGTTTTTTTTTTTTTTTTTCTTGGTCATTTCAAATTAGAAGGATGGGGGGACTGGAAAGTAGTTTGGAGAGTTGTAGTGAGGTATTTGAGGAAATTGTTAGAATTCAGGATCTGGTCCAATTTATAGGTAGAAGACAAAATTTCTAAGATAATGAACTGGACTAGAATCTAATATACACAGAGATACGTTACTAAAACATAATTTTCTCTATAACACCCTAATTTTTACCAAAAATAATCACAGTGGGACTAATTTGTTTGCAAAATAAGTTTAGTCTTACTAAACCTGACTTGATTATTTATGTAAGTGCTGGAAGAATAGTGATTGAACATACAGGTTCTTTTTAGGTCTGCTTCACTAGAACTTTCATACTGAATTTTAGATTGAACTTTTAAAAGCCTTGAGGCTGAGAAGCCAAGCCAAGAACTCACCATCAGACTTTGCCTGCAGTGCCTAGAGATTTGGGTTAATTTCTCTCTTCTTGAGGTCCCAAAAATATCCTAAGGATTCTGAACCTTCCAGAAAGTGACCTTTCTTATTTATCTGGTAAGACTGCTGGAATTCCTGTAAGCAAGGCACCATGCTGCTTTTCCAAGGAGTTTTATTGGCTCCATAAAGTGAAACTTAGTTCCTTGAAGCTGTCTGGTAATGTTTAATTCTATGTATATTCTCAAAAATGACATTCCAGTTGAAGCATTAATAATATAATATGTCCAGTTTGTGGAAACACATTCTAAGAACAGATTCTGCTTAAACTTATGCATATAAATATATCACCTTAAAAATAAGAATAATCACTAAAAGGTTTGAATACTAGAGGGAACAGATAGGGAGAAAAGTAATTATTTCATCTTTGTTCACAAAGGCATGCTATATAATGCTGTAATTCATACTTAGCTTAATGGAAAAGAGAAAAAATTCCTTAAATCTAGAAAAAACAAAATATTAAAGAATCACAATGTTTCAAACAAAGTCATAAGTATTTTCTGTTTCATGAGTTTATTCAGCCCCATGGTTTTCTATTGGTTCTGGAAATTCTTATCCAGTAGAGTTTTCTGGTCTTGAAATGATTGGAAAGCTGTATTCCAAAGTACCTGTAAGAGTCCTTCTTTTTTCTTTTTTTTTAAGATTTTATTTATTAGAGAAAGAGAGAACATGAGCAGGGGGAGTGGTAGGAGGAGAAGCAGACTGAACAGGGAGCCCTCTGAATATGGAGCCTGGTATGGAATTTGATCCCAGAACCCCAGGGTCATGACCTGAGCCAAAGGCAGACACTTAACTAACTGAGCCACCCAGGTACCCCTGTCAGAGTCCATTTCTTGAATATCCTTGAGGATTAAGCACTTTTTCAAAAGCATCGGAATAAAACAAAAATTGTCAATAAATGACAAACACTTAAAAATAGCTCTGGCTCAGGTTCTGATGAGAGTTCATTGCAATATAATTGACAAAGAAATTTGATAATTTCCATGACATGCTTTTTAAGGCAATAAGTATAATTACAGATGAAAACTTTACACCAGAATATACCAATTTCTAGAAATTTCATACAATTTCTGGAACTCTAATATTAATAACATATATCCATGCAAATAGAATCTAAGAAAGTTTAGCATCATCTATTTGGCAGTGCTTCCCATGTAATTTAACATAGTAAATAAGTCTAACTAGCTTAAAATCTCTTTTTCCAAGGAGAGAGAATGATTCTTTTAACATGTTCCAAAGACCCTCTGAAACATCTCAAAGTTAGTTCTAGGTCAAATGACTTCATTTAGAATTTAATTTGGGGAAACTTGTCAAAAATATTAAAAGGCTTGGGGGGACCTGAATGGCATAGTGTTTGAGTGCCTATCTTTGGCTCAGGTCATGATTTTGGGGTCCTGGAGTGGAATCCCGCATCAGGCTCCCTGCATGGATCCTGCTTCTCCCTCTCCCTCTCTCTCTGTATCTCTCATGAATAAGCAAATAAATGAATCTTCTAAAAAATATTAAGTTTGGGCACATGACTAAATAGAATCACAGATCATTTAGAAACAATACTTTATATATTTAGCAAAGTGACAAACATTTTTTTTTTTTAAGATTTTATTTATTTATTCACGAGAGACAGAGAGAGAGAGAGAGAGAGGCAGAGACGCAGGCAGAGGGAGAAGCAGGCTCCATGCAGGGAGCCCCACGAGGGACTGGATCCCAGGTCTCCAGGATCACGCCCTGGGCTTAAGGCAGCGCTAAACCGCAGAGCCACCCGGGCTACCCCCGACAAACATTTTTAAAGGCAATACAGATACATAGGACACATAGTTGGGAACAAAGCTTAGCTCTTTTTAATACTGAGAAGATTCAGTTTTCTTAAGCAATCAAAGATGTGATAAAGACAAACGAAGTACAGGAAATTATTTTGAGAAAACACAAACTCTTTGCTTTCTAGTATGATTGTTGTGGGAAGCAAAGGCAAAAGAAAAATTAAATTTCCTTACTACTTACAGCCCATTGACAAATCCTTGAAACCATCAGAGTGACTTTCCTCTAGGAACTCAATTGCCTCAATGTTGATACTTTGCTAAGGGCAAAAGGCAGTCTTAACTGGACTCCCAGGATCGGTTAAGTCTACTTTAACTTAAAAATTCCTTTGGGAACTTCCTTTATCTCTACCCCCAGGATACTTGTTGGCAGTCATCGCCCAAGCATATGACCCACCGATACATGATAAACGTCTGGAGGGTCTCATGACTAAGGTTTTATTAGCCAGTAATAAATGACCTTTTCCTAACAATATGTAGTCCCCTCAAGGTCCTAGAAACCTTGCTTCCAAAATTCCTTACAGACTTATGCTATCCCTAACCCCCTCCCAACTTGAAAGTATATAATTGGATACTCCTCATGACCCTACTGCACCTATTTCTGCCCACAGGTCCTGTCCCTGTGTTTTAAAAAAATCGCCTTTTTGCACCAAAGAGGTCTCAAGAATTCTTTCTTGGCCTTTGGCTGCAGAACCCAGCTAACATCTTTCCAAATCAAGATTAGCTAAGAAACTGAAAGTCTTTCCTTTATATTTTATCAAGATCAGACCAATAGCCCATAAAAACAGATGTCCTTCTAGGGGAGAAAAAATTTAATTGTACTTTTACCTAGGTACACTATTAATGTTAAAGCCCATTAAAACAAACCAAAACAAAATATTATAATAAATTTATTCAATTATCACTAGCTTAATGGTCCAAGATTAAATTCTCTCTCTTACTCTCTTCCCAACTTTCTGTATCCATTTACTTTGACTTTTATTCTCCCCTTTCCTATTCTGGAACAAACTTTAGGACAAAATTACTTCCATTTCCTTCAACAAATTGCATGCCATACCTCATACCTTTCTTTAGTGAAAAAAAAAAAAAACACATATTTTCTTGCATATAAAATTATTTCCCTTCTTATTTCTAGTAGTTTTAATTACATTTATTAGGATTCTTAACCCACATAAATTGTAATTTATAGCAAAAGCTAAGAAGTAAGAAGCTGTAAACTGCATATTTCACCAGTATTCTTTAGAATGGTAAATTTTTTAATGCATTTCATAATTTCTAGAAACATGTACCCCCTTTAAAAGTATGGTTTTTCAATGTGGCACAAGATATGTATACTAACAGACTTGAATATAATTAGTTTCTCTGTAACAGGGAGCCAAAAGTAGATTAAACCTATATTTAGTAACTAATGGTCAGTATTTTATCTTATTTGGAAATGATCTAGATATTCAATGAATTTATACCATTTAACTTAACTCAGCAAAATTCTTAGGGTGGAAGTTACCAAAGAGATATGGAAAGCTATTTAAGCAGGTATATCGTAAACATATAACTGTTGCTGAAAAGTTCACCTAAGAGCTCTTATTCTACTAATACCTAAATCACTTGCTCCCTACAATTATGTTTAGTTTACCCACAAAAACTATGTGAGACTTTAGACAAAGTCTACCATCATCCTGTTGTTTTCTTACAAACTCTGTAACAGAGATAACATGAACTTATTGACTAATAAAATCAGGGAAAATAAAAGTTGTATGTCTGCATTATATTTGTTGACAACCCTGAGTATATGTCTATTTTTATTAAACCAACAAACTTCACTTTGCTTTTATTCACTGCAAAACATCCCATATCACATGAATTTGAAGCAAATATTTGGATTGGTTTTTATATTTTTGAGTTTTAGAAATACTTTAATTTATATAGCACATATTTTAAGCAATTTAAATTGAGCTCTTTTACAAATCAATTTTAGTGATATCATCCAGAGGTTAGAAGATAAAGTCATGCATTTACATCACATATAGACACATGTAAGCATATAGGCAGACTCAAGAAGAGATCTTACAGCTTTCAGTCTAAAATTTTAGCTATTAGTCACGTATGATACTAAACTCATTAGTTTATAAGAGAACAGCTGGGTCCAAATTGTATTTCTTGCTCAGATGGCTAAAGCTTTTTATTCTAATACTTGTGAGGAAGACGTCAGGATATTACATTTACTCTTTTCCAAATAATTCCTTTTTTCTCCTTCTGATGAGAAACATCTTCCTAAAGTTTGCATTTCAAAGAATGACTCTTAGGTCATAGAGAAGATGGGTAGGAAATTTACATCCCAAAAATCTACCAAGAGGTATCCAGATTTTCTCCAGAATGAAATTTGAGGGTATATTTGCCTATTATCAGTGTTCTGAAGTAATTGCTGTTTAAGTTTTCCCTATTTCTCTTAGGCAAAGAACAGTTCTGTCCAGTGTACTGGTCTTCGGCAAGCATTTTGAGATGAATTTTGAGGAGAGGTTTAGGGAGTTAATAAAAAAGGAGAGATGGATTATGCATCGCTTCTGGAACTGTGCCTCTGGTTTTACAAAGATTTGCAAGACAAAGGAAGTTACTTCTAATTTCTCAAAAAACTGGGGTTGAGGGACACCTGGGTGGTTCAGTGGTTTAGCACCTGCCTTCCACCCAGTGTGTGATCCTGAGACCCACATGGGCTCTCTGCATGGAGCCTGCTTCTCCTCTGCCTGTGTCTCTGCCTCTTTTTCTGTGCTTCTCAAGAATAAATAAATGAAATCTTAAAAAAAAAAAAAAAACTGAGGTTGAGCTGAATGATATCAGGGGACTAACCTAACCACCCAACTACATTTTCAATTTGCTTTATAGCAGAAGATTTCTCATTAAGAACTCAAAAGATTCTGTGTTATGGAGCTTCAGGGCTTAATGCAATAGGCCGCAGTATAATATGCATAAAGCATTTAGCAGAGGCCTTCAAATGGTCTCCTTTTTTTCTGAGTGTACAATTCAACCGTAGACCAACTTAAGGGGGAGAAAGCTTTTGCTCTTATCCACCTCTGAACGTTGGCCTCTAGCTAATCCATTTCCTGATCATTTGTAGGAAGCTGGAAGAAATCCCCATCTGTTTGTGAAAGGGAGAGGGGCTCCCCCAGGGGACCAGTCAGCTTGTCTGATAACTACAGTATAATCATAGAAAGGAAGAACCTTAGCCATCTGTCAAAGTTCCTGTGAACGGGGCTGTGAACGTCCACTATTTTTTTCTAACTGTTCTCTAAATTTGGTAGTAGCTTATCAAAGTACAGGTTAAAAAACAAACAACTTCATATTTTCATCTTGTTAAGGGCATTCATAATGCAAGCCATTATACTTCTTTTGTCTTCTTTTTTTTTTTTGTCTTCTTTTCAATTTGGTTTTTCCATAGGTACCAGTAAGACAATTCTGTAGAAAAAGAACTCTAAATTTTTTTTCAAATATAGGATTTTTTTAATTCAAAGTAACCATCATTTATTCATTGACGAGTAGTATCTTATATTAATCTCAGTAGCAGCTCAAATCAATAAAGGGTTTTTTATGGTTGAACATTGGATTCAAGAGGCATCCCAAAAGAAGGTGCAAAGATGCAGCCTTCAAGAGATCCAGAGTTTACCTTCAAAGTTAGCCTAGGAAAGCAAAGACCTGTGTTGTCACAGCTGATGAGAATGAGAATGTGCCTCTAGTCACAGACTCTCTAATCTGTGACACCAAGCATATGCTACTGGCATGGGACTTTTCCAGCACTAATGAGACAATGAAAATTGAGACTACAAAGGCTCCTATGGACTAGGATCTTGACTAGGGACAAACTCCCCTGAGAGATGGCATAGTTGGACAAAGAGAATACTGCTTCTGGGATCCATAGTCTATTGGCTTGTATGCCAGATGCATGTGGACACATTCATTTTCCAGCTGACAGAGAACAGAGAATGTTCTCACTAGTCACAAAGCCAAACTCTTATGACCTAGAATAAGACAAAAGAAAGCTCCATCTTAGACTATGGTTCTTTTATGACAAATGACACAAAAGACATCAAAAACAAGCAAAAACAATGGCCCATCTCTGGGTGAAAAGAGGATCAATAAAAAACAAGATTACTCATAAAAATCTTTACCAAAGTCACTATACCCAAGGAACCTAGCTCACACGAATATTTTCTCCTGTTAATCTAAATTTGGAAAAGAAGTGATAAGAATTTTTAATCTTCTCCCTTGACCAGACACTATAGAGATACCTAGGATTGCTGACCATCCTTTTCCAGCTTCTGCCATTTTCCCAGGATCCCATCTGCAGGCTCCAGAGCAAGTTACTTCAACAGATCCCTACTGAGGTCACCAAACTATAGCAGAGGAAAAATAATTTCTCCTCTAACGTCCTAGGTTCCTGGCTGCAACCACTCCGAGAGTAAAACAGGAGGAAAACAAGTTTAATCACAGGCACCTCCTATATACATGCAAAATACCCTGGAAAACTGAGTACTTTCCCAAATGGCCAGGCCAGCACCTTACATCCCCAGCTAAAGACAAAAGAAGGATGTTGGGGCTCCGCATGTTATGAAAGATTACAGGAAGAACACAGTAAATGAGGATAAGGTTGTTATGCAGGTTTAGGTCTGTGTCTTCTCCACTGATGAGTTTCCAGAGATTTGGTCATCTTCCTTTTCCTAGTATAGAGAGGGGCACACACCCTTACACATGAAGATTTTCCCTTATAAATGTAAATGTCTCTTAGAAAAGGGTAACTTGTACCCAAGTTTCAGAACTTTTCCTGTGTTTGTAGTTTCTTAAAAATAACCAGCTTAAGGTAATCCTTAAACCAAAGAGGCATTTTTCAGGTGGCAAATTCTGCTTTTCACTAACTTTTTTTTTTTTTTCCAGTAAAAGAACTGGGTAATGATTTCAAAGAGAAAAGGTGTTAAAATGTTAGATTATTAGTGTTTCCAAATAAATACATAAATTGTTTTTATAGCTTACAGTGTAGAGAGCTAAAGAAAACATTTCCATAAATGTTTGACTTTGTATGACTTTTCAGAACACTGCATTACAGAAAGTTTCCTAAAAGAGAGCCACATATAACATTAACCTCATGCTCTGTGAAGTCAGAGTACCAGGAAATTATACTCATGTGATGCTACATTGTTAAAATGGTAATTAGAATCTTAAATTTATAAAGCTGAATTACTGTGGAGACAATTTATACCAAAGGGTGTAATTGTGGAGACAATTTAAACCGAAGAGTGTAATTTACAATTCAGAGTACTTAAGTTACAGTTTTTTACATATCAGAATTACTTCAGATTCGTCACTATTTTTATTAATTTTGTGCTTATAAATTGATTATGGATTTAGATTTAATCCATCAAAAATAAAATTTACTTAAGGTACAGTCTAATATAGAATAGTTTTCAGAAAAAAAACTACTCTAAACAAGTTCACTATTTTATCGCATTGAAAAGTATAACCTGAAAACTGATAAATTATCTATTTATTTATTATTTTTTTATTTTTATTTATTTATGATAGTCACAGAGAGAGAGAGAGAGAGAGAGAGAGAGGCAGAGACATAGGCAGAGGGAGAAGCAGGCTCCATGCACCCGGAGCCCGATGTGGGACTCGATCTCAGGCCTCCAGGATCGCGCCCTGGGCCAAAGGCAGGCGCCAAACCGCTGCGCCACCCAGGGATCCCAAATTATTTATTTTTTAAACTTAAGAAAAGACTAATATAGAATTGGAAATAGTGTTTTTTAACTTTTTAAAGTATAAAAAATACTCAATATTGTTCCAAAAATGTCCCATTAAAGTCTTTTTTAATTTGTGGGAAAGTTGCTACAAACTCTAATTGAGTCTTAAAAGATTAAATTTTCTTCTTGGAGGGAGCATCAGTAATGACTCATACTTTAGCCATAAGAAATATGAAGCTAATAAAATAAAAAAAGAAAAAAAGAAATATGAAGCTAAAAGGAACTTAATGCAAATTATAAAAAATATACAATAATTAACTTGGTGTGAGTATATGTATTTTCTTCTCTTTAAAAAGCTTTCCTCCATTTTGATTTTCTAGTACGTTAAAATGAACATTAAAAACATTGAACCATTATCTATAAATATATCACATATACATAAACATATATATTTTGGCATTTCAAATATAATGGACAGTAGCCTATTCTAATTATTACTGAAATCCAAGCTTAGCTGCCTGTCATTGCTGGAAAAGCCACAACTCAAGATAGGAAAAAAATATGAACTTTATTCAGGAGGCCAGCCAACTGCGTAGAAGGTGATCTCTGGCCGAAAGATGCCTGGCTTAGGGATTTTTTAAAAGGAGTTTAGGGCAGTTAATCAGTAAAGGGGGTGCAGCAGTCCATAACATTTCTTGATTATGTGCAGACTCATGGTGCCAGTTATACACATTATCTCAGCACTCAAGGGTTATACAAAGGGGTCTGGTTCCTTAGTGCCTGAGGCATGTGCAAGGTGGACTGGTTTCTGTTCTGTGATGTGCAGAAGTGCTCTGTTCTTTCTATGAAAAAAATGCATGATCTATAAACATGCAAAGAAAAGTTAATTAATCACATAGACTAAGGGTGTTTGTTAGATTTTAAAGATTAGTAGGGGGCCAAGATGGCTTCTATTCTTCACTGTCGGTTTTATCATTCCATATCTATGGGATTAGGAGCAAAGGTCCTTCTTCTGTAGCTACTTTCTGTTGATTGGGGATGATGTAGAGATTTTGGAGTGGAAGATTTTTATAGTGTGGGAGGATCTTGTTTCTGGCATTTCCACTGTAGGGAATAGGAAGGGCTTCTCTAAGCCAGTGTGAATAGTGCAGATTCCTCCTTGACAGACACAAAAAGTCAACAACCAAAGGGAAAGAAAACAAGAAATACAGTAATGCTTAATAGGACATATTTCCATTAGGAAGGAATTGAAGTTAACCAACTGCTAAAAGGGTCTAGAACTAGGGCATCTGTAGCAGTGATTTGATTATTTAAATCTTTCAGGACTTCAGTTACATTCTTTGAGTAATGTGAATATGCAACATTCTGTCTTAATGAAAACGCATGTCCCTCTTTGGGCTGCAGTCAAGATATCTAGGGCTATTTGGTTTTGGCAGATCACTTTCCAAATCTGTGGGTGACTGCATATCAGATTTGGTTAAAGGTAGCTGCTGAATGCTTGGCTAAGACTGCCACTCATAATTTTACATTGATAGAGGTGGCTCCTAGAACAAATTGGCCAAGGGAAAAACAATATCAAGAAGCCCTCTCTACCTCATATCTAGCTTTATCTATATCCTAAGTATGAGAAATCACTGGCAAGTGGGAGAAGACTTGTTTGGAAATATGGACAGCTCCAAGTGCATCCTCTATCGAATCATAAGGAAAATGGGACCTACTATTTCCACAAGTCCATAACTAATGCCATGGAGAGAGTATGCTCCAGGTTGGCTCCATAAAAGTCAACCTTTGTTCCCTAAAGCTGTCTGATCTTATCTGAGTCCATGTTTGTCTCTCTCAAATATGAGATTCCATTCAAAGCCTTGGTAATATAACCAATGTTTTTCCAAAGGTGTCCAATGTGTCCCCTTGTAACAAAGGGAACAGATTCTTACTGAATTGTAATTATTCTTACAAATATTGTAAGAATATGAAAATATTCTTACATGAAAGAAAATACTCAAATAATTATAATTGCCATGAAAGAAAGAGTGCTCATGGAGAGTTTTTGATTTCTGGAGAGTTCAGATAGGGAGAAAATTTGTTCACAAAGGAATATTTTATTATATTCTGTAAGTCATAGATATCTTAAGAGAAAGTTTCCTTAATCTAGAAAAACAAATGTTAAAAAGCCAACAATATTTCCAGCAAGTCATAAAAACTGTAATCATCTTCCTCAATTCATTTAGTCCATGTTACTAATTTTGTTCTGTTTGAATGCAGCTTTTCCATTGGTTCTAGAAATTCTTACTCAGTTTAGTTTTATGATCTTGAAGATATCAGAAATGTGTATTTTATAAAAGTCCTTTTCATGAATTTCCTTGAAGATGAAACACATTGTGCAAAAGCAGGACAATAACTATAAATGGCAAAAGATTAAAAAATGGACATGGTTAAAGATCTGCTGAGACTTCATCATAACGCAGTTGACAAATCCAGTTATTTCTGTGACATGCAACATTTCAGTAATTAGAAGTCGATGACCTTATACAAGGACATAATAAAACTTTAGGAATTTCATGTGTTCTCTGGAACGGTTATATCATTTACCCATACAACTGAAGACTTTTCATCATTTGTTTGACAGTGCTTCCCAAATAACATACCAAATTAATAAGCTTAATTCATTAGAAAGATTTAATTATTTAGAATTCAAATCTTTGGGAAGTTTGTTAAAAAACCTCAAAAAGTTATAAAGTGCATGCCTAAATAGGAATTATAGATCATTATAAAATTCAATACTTAATTATCTATTTAACCAAAGTGGTGATAAAAGATTCTGCAGAAGTTTATATAGTTGCTAGCAAAAATTAGCTCCTTTAATATTGAGAAGTTCCAGTTGTCTTACATAATCAAAGACACGATAAAGACGAAACTTAGAAATTTGGTTTTCTGGGCAGGTAAAAGAAAACAAACTTTGTTTACAATTTCTTATAAAGAGCAGACCAACAGTCCAAGAAAACTTTATCTTTTTAACAGAAAGAAAAGCAGAATTTCAATCTTATACTAGTGTACTTTTTAAACTCATTAATTCCGATCTTAGTCCTGACCATACTTAAATTTTTTTTCCAAAGATTTCCCTTCACAAACCTTCTACAACTTTCTTTTTACATTCAGATTGTGTCTTAAGACTACGATCTCTAAATAACCAGTCTCATTTTAGGATGAAATTACTTTCTTTTCTTTTCCCTGAACAAAAACGTATTCCAATTCTTTATATCTTTATCAAAACACATCATACTTTCCCTGCCTACAATGTTACTTACCTTATCATTTCTAGCAATCTCAGTTACATTTATCAGAATTTTTACTCTTAGAAGCCTAGTCTTTAGTGAAAACTAAGTACTAACCATTTCTGTTAAACCAGAATTCTTTAGACTGACAATTTGAGTATATTTTCAGACTTTCAGATTTTTAGAAACATGGTTGTTGTTTTTTCCCATAGTACAATCTGCAATAATAAAGCATGTTTAGCAGCAGGCCCAAGTATCCTGTTTCTCTGCAATAGGAAGCCAAAAACAGACCAACCTATGTTCAGTAATCAATGCTTTAGTATTCTTATTTGGAAAATACTTAGTTTTCTAACTGAATTTAACCCGATTTATCATTTAATGTAGGAAAACTTTGAAGTTTCAGATTACAAACTGAAAACTATAAGCTTTTTTCAACCTACTTGTTCGTAACAATTACCCATGAAAACTGTATGAGACAGGGAAAATTAACCATTTTAAGTCATTTTTTTGTTGTTGACAAACTTCAACAGATACAACATGAATTAAATAAATACAGGTAGAACAAAGCTGATTATCTATATTATATTCAGTATTGATAACTCCAATAATATGTCTGTTTTAGCTGAACCAATAATCTTGCATTAACCTTAATATTGAGTATGTTGCACCTGTGTCCACTAAAAAGTCAATCAATTTATTTCCCACTGGGAATTTTTACCTGTGGGGAAATCTGAAATGGGTGGTTTAAGTCCAATGGAGCCCCTGGATCCTTTCATGTTGATTTGGGAGCTGCTTCAGTTTGAACCTTATAAGGAGGTGGTTTAGCAGCTTCGGAGTGGGGAAGTTCTTTGTTCCTCAATAGTGAGGGTAAACCAAGCAGGAGTCAACGGCACCAAAGGCCCAGAGGATGGTATAGGAGCCAGCCGTGTGAATCATGCCCATTGTGCTGCAGAAGGCAGAAAAGGTGGAGGCAGAGGCCAAGGGTGCTGCCAGAAAGGCTGGAGGCAGATTCACAATTAGGATTAATATTTCCTTCTATCTCCTACTTCTCCTTCCTGCAAAACAGTTTTTTGTTTTTGTTTTCTTTCTGATTACTTTTTAATTTTCTGCACCATTTATTTAAAATGTCTTTTTTTTTTAAGATTTTATTTATTTATTCATGAGAGACACACAGAGAGAGGCAGAGACTTAGGCAAAGGGAGAAGGAGAAGCAGGTTCCCCTCAGGAAGCCAGATGTGGGACTCGATCCCTGAACTCCAGGATCACGCCCTGAGCTGAAAGCAGATTAATGGCTGAGCCATCCAGGGGTCCCTAAAATAGGTTTTAATGGCTTTTCTTTGGGAAGAGAAAGAGTATCTCTCCCCTCTACCTAGACAAAAGTTCAGAAAGAACATAAGAGAAACAAAACTATGATTAGATGAAGCCCAGAGTACCTCTGTGAACATTTGTTCTTCCCCAGAAGTTGGGGGCTTCACTGACTGAATCAAATGGCTCCCTAGACAAGCTAAGAGAGCCAAACCCAAACCCCCTATTTGGAGGCAACCAAATTGGAGGAAAAATTCCAAGAGAGCCATTCAATGGCCATCATTCCTCTGAGCTTAACATACAGGGCAAGGTAGTGTTACAATTAAAAAAAAAAAAAAATCTTTTAATCATGGGTTTCTGGTTGTATCTCTTCCACTTACTGAGAATTCGGCCTAATGGGCTCTTTGGCAGGACAGAGATGGAACTTCCCATTATAGACAAATTTAGCACAATACAACTCACACATATACACCAAAACAAATCTGTTCCAATTTCCAAGTAAATCAGTGGTTATTAAGTCCCTTTTAGTTTCTTTTCAAAGCTGCACCTTCCTAATGGGAAAAGCATGGACAATGAGACAAAAGCACGAGGTGCTTCACAAACGAGAAACTTGTGTCAGTGGGCACTCCAATAGACTTACCTGCTCCAGAAGCTCATCAGCTTGCCCCAAATGCTCCTTCCTTTTCACTCAAGCCAAAAAGTGAAACCAACAGCAGCAGTTGGGAATCAGTAGGGAGTTTCCCCAAGACAGAAACAGTCTGAGCAGTTACAGGGCCAGTTCCCTCTGGCTTCTTCCCAAGGCCAACTAGCCCTGAACAACTAATCTCCTCCCCTGGTCATCTAGCATATGACCATTGTTAACTCTGCAAATAAATGAGTAAGCTTTTGCATGCTGCTATGGCCAACTACTTCATCCCCTCAACTACAGATGACACCTGGCAGTGCCACAGACACTGCCTCAGGATTCCCAGGGGAACTGGGTGCCACAGTGGTGCTGGCTCACCAAAATTTGTTACCAAACCCAAGTTCAGCTTCATCTCTGGAAAGGCCAAAACTCAAGAGTGTTAATTGGAGAGAAATATGGGCTTTGTTCAGGAGGTTGGGCAACTGGGGAGCACTTTTGACCAAAGGCCATCTTCAAGTCTTCTGCCTGGCCTAGGGATTGTTTTTTTTTTTTTTTAGATTTTATTTATTTATTCATGACAGACACACACACACAGAGAGAGAGAGAGAGGCAGAGACGCAGGCAGAGGGAGAAGCAGGCTCCATGCAGGGAACCCAACGTGGGACTCGATCCTGGGTCTCCAGGATCATACCCAGGCCAAAGGCCAAACTGCTGGGCCATCGGGGCTGCCCGTGGCCTAGGGATTTTTAAAGAGGGTTAGGGCAGTTAATCAGTAAAGGGGTGTGGGGCAGTGGTCAGTAGCATTTTTTGATTATGCACAGACTTCATGGTGCCAGCTACAGACATTATCTCAATGCTCAGAGGTTGTGCAAGGGAGTCTGGTTTCTGTTTTGCAATGTTTAGAGTGCTCTGTTCTTTCTAGGAAAGAATGCATGATCTATAGATACACAAAAAAAGGTTAGCTAATCATATGGGCTAAGGGTATTTGCTAAAGTTAAAGATGACTAAGTTGTCTCAAGGACCTGAAGCAGTTTCATAATACTAATATCTTTTACTTACCTAAAGATAGATGTCATTCTATCATACGAACATTGTAAAAATTTTTTACCTTTCTTTTAATTTTTTTCCTTTTAAAAAACAGCATTTTCATATGGAATAATTCCCTATCAAAGGGAATTTTAAAAAATCAAAATTATATATGGTTTTATCCTCTACTCAACAATGCTATTTCTAGAACTCTGCCCTGATTATACACATTCACATATACCACATGGCATTTCCATAATGCTGAGCCACTGAGATGCCCCAAGAAAAAATTATTTTAATGTGATTTGGTCCCATTCTCTGGTTGCACTTCCTTAGACTATAGCATAAGGACCCAGAAGAAGGACTACAGAAAATATAGACTTGATTCAGTAGTAAAATTATATTAATACTATTGCAATAACTTTGAAGCTATTTATAGATATCATAAGATTCACCTATTTAAATCAAAGATTACTAGTTACCCAAGGTATTGCAAGAGTAGAGAAAGAAATATAATTATGAAAATAAAAGTTAAAGAACCTGTAATGTAATATTTAAATGGAAACTATCAACATCATTTCATAATTTACTATAGAATATTTCCTAGCTCTGCCTACTGAGAGTCTAAAGCAAGTTAGAGACATCTAACCTGAAGCAATTCAAGCTTAAGGGGCTAAGTTTCAATATACAGGAAACACAGGAGAGGATGGATATGTAAAACAATACTACAAGTCATCTATCAGAAAAATTCCAAATGTGTGGTATTCTGACACAACTGACACTTAAAAAAAATAAGTGCCATTAAAAATTGGGGAATTGTTTTAATTAAAGAGACTAAAGAGACATAATAACAGACTCTTAATTAACTGAATCCATGTGGTAGCTATGCTATGCAGATGTTAATGGTACTAGTTTTTCTATTTTTCTGTATGCTTAGAAGTTTTCCAGAAATGGAAGAGGCTAATCCAATTTTAAAAATCAGAATTAAGATTTGGGGTGCCTGGGTGGCTCAGTCCATTAAGTATCCAACTCATGATGTCAGTTCAGGTCTTGATCTCAGGATTGTAAGTTCAAGCCCTACATTGAGCTCCACACTAGGCATAGAGTCTACTTAAAAAAATAGATAAAAATAAAATAAAACTTAGAGTCAAGATTTAAAATGACATTACATTCGGTTGTGATGCATGGTCCGAGACTAAATCTTGGGTTGTGCAGTTGAGTAGTAACATTAACTAGTAGTAGTATTTAGTAGTAGTGCTTGAAGGGCTTTGATGATATTTGATTAATGAAAACTATTACAATGAAACCTATTGACATAGACAATAAGCCATTAACTAGGAAAAATAGCAGAAAGTTTAATAACTTACAAAAACAGAATGTATGGTATGGTTTCATTTTGGTTAAAAAAATGAAAATGAATATTCAAAAATTGATGTGATCATCTCCATTTGGTGGGAATATGAATTCATATTCCTACCAAATAGAATAGGATATTGTATTTCCTTATTTCTACTTACCTCTTTTTGTCATATTTTGCAGTGAACATATGTGCCTTCATAATAATTTGTAATTGTAATGTAGAAATATATTTTATGTAATAACTTAATTTAATAATAATGTAAATAATTATTTTAAAAAAGCAATTCTGCAACACTGCTATAATGAATACAAAATTATGTTTGTACAGTGTATTTGACTTCAAAATAAAAGTAAAATACATACAAAATAAAATAACTTGGAAATTTTTGAGGAACCAAAGTATTAAGATATTTTGTTCTTAAATATAATTATTAAAATATTAAATATTGGGTTTTTTTTCAAATTTGACAATATTGAATTCATCATATTTTAGTGCCCAAGATGATTAATCTATTTTGTAACCGATTTGCTTAATTTACAATTCATCCAGAGTGGTTAATCGTAAAAAAGAATTGTATCTTTCAAGTTTTTGTTATTCTTACAGTGTAGTCACGGGGAAACATTTATCCTCATTAGTTTAGCTTTTGTATTTCCTTGCAGTCCTCTCCATGTTCTACTCACTAAAAATGAGGGAGAGGTACTGGGGCTTTTTGTCCTCACCACAGAATGAGGGCAACAATATTGTAAACTCTCTGACAAGAGAAATGTTGCTATCACATATTTTCGCAACATTTGTGTCTCTGAATATATTCAACCTATTAAAATCTCTTTTCCCTTCATTTTCCTAACTTTTTTTAGAATATTGAAAGGTAAATATGTGTTAGAATTTTATTGAAAATATGAATATAAGGAGGATTAAAATATGCTGGAAAACAGGACTCCAGGTTTATAAAATACAAAAATATAACAGTATATTTCCTCTGTCTTTTCACATTCATTCAGCTAGCATTTGGGGAACAAGTACTGAAATGTTTATTTGCTAGTCTTAATGATTCTGCAGACTTCTTAATTTATTTAAACATGTTTGGTTGGCAAATACATAACTGACTCAATGTTTGACACGTACTTATAGTTCTGTTTCCTTTTGTCTCAAGGCATTTCACCCTTTTTCATTTATACTCTCATTTTAAAAATAAAAATTAAAAGCAGTATCCCTGGCACTGAGACTGTAGCAATGAACAGGAGATAGACAAATATTAAAAAACAAAATTCAATAGAGTAAATTTGCAGATCTAATTGGCTTTATTCAATGATTCATTATTCAAGCAATATCCTATCTACCAAAGAGAATGGAATTCTGGAGAATTCTATTCTGTACAAATAGAAGACTTTTATAGGCTGAATGGGGAGTGATGGAAAAGGGAATTTTAGATAAAGAAAAGAAAGACTGTGTTGGGCAAGGTTACCTTCCCTTGGGAGAATGGCTGGAGTTTTGTCTTGAAACAAGCATCTTGATGAGGGAAATCAGAATTTTGAAAATAGTACTTTCCAGTATTGCTTGCTGCTTTGAAACTTCCTCAGTTTGGTTTTCATCTTGTCTTCCTACTTACAGGCTCCACACATTGAGACTATATAGCATCACAGATAAATTTACAAAACAAACAAAAACAATACTCACACCCTTTACACTGTGTTGTGTGTGTGTGTTTTTTTTTTTAATTTTTATTTATTTATGATAGTCACACAGAGAGAGAGAGAGAGAGGCAGAGACACAGGCAGAGGGAGAAGCAGGCTCCATGCACCGGGAGCCCGATGTGGGATTTGATCCCGGGTCTCCAGGATCGCGCCCTGGGCCAAAGGCAGGCGCTAAACCGCTGCACCACCCAGGGATCCCCTGTGTTGTGTTTTTACTTTTAAAACTCTCCCTCCTAATGATTCACTAAGACTTAAAAGATAAAATTTCCATTACTCAAGCCAGCACCATAGCTGCTGAAATTACATTCCTTATTTCTGTTGCAGACACAAACATTTTTTTACACTTAAACTGTGCCAATGCAAATTGCTATTTCTTGTTTCTTTTGTTTAGAGTTTTGTTTTCTTTTAAGCTTTTTATCTGGAATGTCCCTTCCCCTGTAATGTATCTCTTTTCCCACCTTGCTTCAATTTCATATCTTTATTTGACTACCCAAACTGGGGGTGATTTCTCTTTCTGTAGAATTATGTCAGCAGTTATCAATCCTATATAACTTACTATAGTTGTCAGTTACTGTGAATTCTCATCAGTTATATATATTGCTATATGTCATATGTCAGTCTTGTAGTATGGCTTATCTTTTTAATATTCATTTAAATCCAACCAAATTCTACATTCCTTAGGGGCAGGTTCCCATATTCTATACTTTTTGGATTATGTATTTCTTTTTATACATACTGTCTGCACAATAGAATTTCTTTTTTTTTTCTTTGAAGGTGAAAGATCATGAAATGTTTCGATTTCTGTCACTTAAAACTATAATGAAGTACAGAGGTTAAAATAATTATAATTGCTGCAGGTAAAATTCTGTTGGATTTCGTGTTTAGGACCTTGAGTGGTGATTATGGTTTAAAAATATATCAGGAGAGCCATGTAAGATCTACCTAGTACTTAATTACCTAAATTTCTTTAAGCCATTATCTTGAGTAAAACATAAAAGAGAGTTAGGTAAAACATTTATTTTCCAGTCATGAAACCAAAGGAAATAATAAAATTTTGCCAATTAATCTTCCTTGTTTCATTTTGCATAAAATGTATTTAATTGGATCTTGGAAACTTTTAAGCATTACTAATAAATATCAATAAATTTTAATAGGAATTTTGACTTAGAAAATCATAAAAGTTTTTGTTGATCTGTGTTTTTAGGTGTTTATATGTTATAAATCTTCATATGAAATAAAATTTCATTTCATTTCATTACTTTGATGTCATTCATTTATTTACTTTTGTTTTCTTCTTTTCAAGGCCCTGTGGAATCCTACATGCACTGAAGGTTTATTTAAACCAGTACATATTTCAACCTAGGTTAAATCATTTGACCATAAGCAATGTATCACCAATCTGTGATATTTTAAATATTGAATAAAATCAACTTTCCATAATTTCATATTTTAGCTCTTTCTCAGAGTATGTAATACAGAAATGTTTCCATTCCAAATATTTCACACTTTCTGCATTTGTAAAAATTGCACAAAAAAACTGAAGATTGAACTATCATATTCCTACCTTATTCTTACTGTATTGTGACAACAAAAAGATTTATTTAAAATTTATCTCTATATGCAAGCTATTTCTAAATGTAACATTCCACTTGGCAGTGCACATTTTTTGTTCAACCTTGTCCACCATATCCTTTGTCTCTCTGGTAATACTCTTCACTTAATTTTACCATGTATTCTGTGCACATTACGTAAGTTTGAAAACAGTGCTAATTTCTCCCATCCGAGGGATACATTTCCTACTGAAGAACCAAATTCTCTGTTTGTCTTGTATTGAGACCAAAAGATGAAAGCAGTATGTCTTCAAATGAAATAAATAAAAGTCTTATTCTAACTATAGAAAGTAAAAAACCTGTATTTATATCTCTAAACATGTAAAGAAAGTTTATTGGATACTGACTGACCTCATATTGAGGGAAGTTTCTTGAATGTGTCATGAAAGAATGCTTGTCTTCTGCACTTGGCATCACCCCCTGATTTCTTTGTATCCCTGTTTATTGCCTTTTTATAATAGCACACTTTAATTATTAAATGGCTAGGCAGCAGCAAGGCACTCCTGAATGTTGTAGTTTATTGTTGTAGTTTATTGTAAGGGACACAGCCCAGAAACGATTCAGTATTGTGGGCAGGGTGCAAGGGCAACAGAAGAGTCACAGAGCTGAGAAGAAGGCAGGTTTTACAGAGTTCTCCATATTTTGCAAATAGGCAATGAAATAATTGTAATTAATGGTAGTAACATTCAAATGTATGTTATAAAATTTCTTAAATTATTAGAGTCATTATGTAATATAATATGAATGATCAAATGTTGGGTTTAAACCATGGTGTTAAAATAAAATTATAAATATATTTATTTACATGAAAACATTGTATGTGTCCTTGTTGACTTTGCCCCTTAATGCATCCTTTTATAACCTAAGATACAAAACTTTTTTGTTTCTCTAAGTTTTCTATAGTTTATTTTGTAATCTTATTCTTATCTCTTCCTTTTTATGTCTAATTTTATATTTGAAATCTTTAAATGTAAATAAGGTAAGAAACTCCATCACCTACAATAAAGCACTCACCTGGTGAAGATTTTTATCAATGTGAATGGCCAGTATCCTTTTAAAGAAGAAGAAAGAATTCAATTAACGATATTTTGACTAAGATGCAAAGACAAAAAAATAAATAAAAAAACAAAACTTGTATTATCAACTAGATTAAGTCAATAAAGAAAGGTACTTTTTTTTTTCTTAAGAGCAATGTAGCAGAAATTTGTCAATACAGACAAAAAAAAAAACCCCACTTACCTCAAATGGTACAATTTCAAGATTGTTTTTTTAACATCAGTGAGACATTTCAGAGCTGCTCTCTTGGAAACTATTTTCACAGTATTTCTTTTCTTTCTTTCTTTCTTTCATTTTTTTTTTAGTGGTACTTGGGCAAAATATATATCAATGAACATGTTTACATGTTAATTATTTTACTTTCATGAGGAAATATATTTGGACTTTCTCACATATTTATTATGTAACTTGATCATTTAACTATTAAAAATGTATTTATTTGATTACATTGAAAGTGAATTTAAAAAAAATAATGGAGGTATTTTTAATGTTTTTAGAAAAATGTGCAAGAACCATTGTAATTACTATACTGCATTCCAGCGTATTCCAAAGCAAGGTTAGTATTTGACAATAGGCATCAGAGTATATCTGACAGTTGCAAATAATGCAACTTCAGTGTTTATTGATGACAGGAAACATTATGTTTTACTGTGATTCCTATGTGTTCGTCTGAAATATTCTAACAGCACTAATTCAAAATAAAAGAATATTTATTTTCCTAATAAAGACAGTGGAATTTAAAGAGATTAAGTGTCTTTCTCAAGTTCATGTAACTTTTATAACAATATCAAAGTCCTAGACTATGCTCAGGGGTTCCACATCAAAGTCAAGGTTTTGTTACATTTTTCTGATTTCAGAATACTGGTGGATTGCATAGTGGCAAAACTCCATACAAATTATAATCTGGATTTCATATACACATATATAAATAATTGTATCTTGTGTATACATTACATATTACTAAAGATTGAATTTCTCTGAAATCTGCATGATGGCCTAGGGATAATTGTGATGATAAAGCTTTCCTGTGTGAATGTCTAATTCTTCTCTAACATGTGTAACATGTGAGCCAAGGAAATAATTTTTAATGGAATTATTTATTCAAATATAGAGAAGTGCATGGAAGGGAAACTATGACCACTTTTTGCTAGATATTTTAATGATTTTTAACACATGTTATCTACTGTTTAAACCATGAAAATTTAATTTGTCATGCTCTATAATATATGCATGTTAAATATTTTATTTATTCACATTGAAAAATATAGGCAACTTATTCCCAATTGGATTTTTGACATACAGATATGTTTTTGTTTTTTTAATGAAGAAGCTAAAGTAAATATGTTATTACACACATAAGATTTTGTTGTAACATACCTAACTTCCTTGTTAAAGTTTTTGAAATGGTATCATTTTTCATAATTTCCTAAATTTGATAATTTGATAATTTGATAATTTCCTAAATTGTTTTAAATGGCTGTTTGGAAAACAAAATATACTTTATTTCCCATATTTAATTTATTACTAGAGATGGGAATATCCAAATTTAACAAAAAGATGCTTGTAATGTTGTATTTTGTGCCTATTTATCCTCACAGGAAATCCAAATGTAGTTCTGTACTACCTTAACATATTTTTGTTGTTGTTGAAGTATAGTTGATAACACAGTGTTACATTAGTTTCAGATGTAAGACTTTGTGATTCAGCAACTTTCTATGTTATTCTATACTTACCACAGTTGTAGCTACCATCTGTCACTATACAATACTATTACAATACTATTATTTCCTTATGTTATACCTTTTACTGGTGACCTATTCATTCCATAACTGAAAGACTGTGTCTTCCACTTCCCTTCACCCATTTTGTCCTCCCCACTCTCTGGTAAACATTATTTCTCTGTATTTATGGGTCTATTTCTGCTTTTTGTTTATTCATTTGTTTTGATTTTTAGATTCCACATATGAGTGAAATTATATGGTATTTGACTTTCTTTGTCTGACCTAATTCATTTGCCATAATACACTCCAAATCTATCCATGTTGTCACAAATAGCAAGATCCCACTCTTGTTTATGGCTGAGTAATATTCTTGTGTGTGTGTGTGTGTCTGTGTGTGTGTGTAGCACATCTTCTTTCTCCATGTATCTGTTGATGGACACCAGGTTACTAATGAATCTTGGCTATTATAAACAATACTGCGGTCAACAGAGGGATGCCTATATCTTTTTGAATTAATATTTTTTACTGCTTTGAGTAAATATCCAGTAGTGGAATTACTGGATCATAAGATATTTCTGTTTTTAATTTAATTTAATTTAATTTAATTTAATTTAATTTAATTTAATTATTTAATATTTCAGGATGGTTAACATATTGTTATAGTAGTTTCAGGTATAAACTTCAGTTTTTAATTTTTTAAGGAACCTCTGTGTTCCATAGAGGCTGCATCAAGTTACATTCCCACCAACAGTGCATAAGAGTTCCTCTTCCTCCACATCCTCACCAACACTTGCTATTTTTTATCTTTTTTATTCTAGCCAATCTGACAGATATGAGAAAATATCTCACCGTGGTTTTGATTTGCATTTCCATGATGATTAATGATGATGGGTATTTTTTCATGTGTCTGTTGACCATCTGTATGTTTTCTTCGGAAAATGTCAGGTCCTCTGCCTATTTTTTAATCAGATTATTTGTGGGTTTTGATGTTGAGTTGTTTAAGTTCTTTATATAGTGTGGATTTTAACCTCTTATTGGATATATCATTTATGAAAATCTTCTACCATTAAGTACATTAGTTTTCATTTTGTTGATGGTTTCTTTTGCTGTGCAAAAGCTTTTTACTTTGATGAAGTCCCAATAGTTCATTTTTGCTTTTGTTTCTCTTGCTTGAGGAAACTCATCCAAAAATTATTTGAATGACTAATGTCCAGGAAATTATTACCTATGTTTCTTCTAGTTTTCTGTTTTCACATCTCACATTTAGGTCTTTAATCCATTTTGAGTTTAAATAAAATAAATTATTTTAGGATTTTATTTTTAAATAATATCCACACCCAATGTGGGGCTCTAATTCACATCCCCAAGATCAAGAGTTGCATGCTCTACAGACTGAACCAGCCATTAACTCCATTTTGAGTTTATTTTTGGTATGATATAAAAGTAGTCCAGTTTCTTCATTTTCATGTATGATGTATTCATTTGCATGTAGCTGCCCAGTTTTTTCAGCATCATTTATTGAAGAGACTGTATTTTTCCTGTCGTATGTTCTTGCCTCCTTTGTTGTAGACTAATTGACCATATAAGCATGGTTTTATTTCTGGGCTCTCTATTCTGTTGCTTAATACATCTGTTTTAGTGCCAGTATCATAATGTTTTTATTATTACAGCTGTATGATGCCTGGAAATCAGGAATTGTGATACCTCCAGCTGTGTTCTTCTTTTTCAAGGTTGGCTTGTCTATTTAACGTCTTTTGTGGTTTCATATAAATATTAGGATTATTCTACTTCTGTGAAAAATACTGTTGGTATTAGATTACATTGAACTGTAAGACAGCTTTTGTTAATGTGGGCATCATAACAATATTAATTTTTTCTCATCCATGAAAATGGTATATATATATTTTTTAATGTGATCTTCAGTTGCTTTCATCAGTATTTTATAATTTTCAGAGTATAGGACTTTCACCTCCTTGGTTAAGTTTATTCTAGGCATTTTATTCTCTAGTGCAATTCTAAATGGAATTGTTTTCTTAAATTATCTTTCTTTTACTTTGTTGTTAGTGTATAGAAATACAGCTGATCTTAGTATATTTATTTTGTGTCCTGCAACTTTACTGATTTCATTTATTATTTCTAGGAATTGATTTGCATAGTTTTTTTATAGTTTTGTATATATAGTATCATATCATCTGCAACTAGTGACAATTCAACCTTTCCTTACCAGTGTGGATGCCTTTTAGTTCTTTTTGTTGTTTACTTGCTATGGCTAGGACTTCCTATACTATGTGAATAAAAATGGTAAGAATAGATACCCTTGTCTTGTTTCTGATCATAGAAAAAACTTCTCAGCTTCTCACCATTGAGTATGAGATTGGCTGTGTGATTTTTACATAGGGCTTTCATTATTTTGACGAGTGTTTCCTCTAAATCCATTTTATTGAAAGACTTTTATTATGAATGGATGCTGAATTATGTCTAATGCTTTTTCTACATCTACTGAGATCATATGATTTTTATCCCTCATGTTGGTGATATGATGAATCTTGTTAATTGAATTGCAAATATTGAATCATCTGTTCATCCCTGAAATAAATCCTATTTAATCATGGTGAATGAATTTTTTAATGTGTTGTTGAATGTGAATTGCCAATATTTTGTTGAGGATTTTTGTATCTGTGGTCATTATGGATATTGGCCATTATAAATATGCTTTTAAATTTATTTTTTGTAGTGTCTTTGTCTGGTTTTGGTATGAGGGTATGCTGATTCCATAAAATGTATTTGGAAAGCTTTCCTTCTTCTAATTTTTTGGAATAGTTTGAGGAGAAATAGTCATTGACTCTTTAAGTGCTTGGTAGAATTTACCAGTGAATCCATCTGGTCTTAGACTCTTATTGGTTGGTAGTTTTTTGATGACCAGTTCCATTCCTAGTAATAGTTCCGTTCAGAGTTTCTATTTATTCCTGATTTAGTTTTAGAAGATTATGCATTTCTAGTGATTTTTCCATTTCTTCTAATTTGCTCAATTTTGTGGTATATAACTTTTCACTGTATTCTCTTAAAATCCTTTGTATTTCTAACGGTGTCCATTGTTACTTCTTTTTTATTTCTGATATTGAGTTCTTTCTCTTTTTTTCTTGATGATTATCTCTTTTGTTTATCCAAAGAACCAGCTGTTAGTATTATCAATCTTTCTTTCCTTTCTTTTCTTTTTCTTTCTTTCTTTCATCTCTATTTCATTCATTTCTACTCTGCTCTTTATTATTCCCTTCCTTCCACTTCTATTGGGCTTTTTTTTTCTTCTTCTAGTCCCTGAGATCACATTATTTATTTGAATTTTGTCTTATTCTTTTCGATAGGCCTGAAGTACCAAAAATGTACCTCTTAGAACTGCCTTTATTGCATTCCAAAAACTTTGGACCATTGTGGGTTTTTTGTTTGTTTTGATTTTTCCTTTGTAGATTTTAATACATTTTTTTAATGTAGTGATATTAGTCTTTCCTACAAGCCTAAAAGTTCCATGAAGTAGGGACTATTTTCTCTTTCTAACCATGGTATCCTAGGGCCCCAGTACTTTATACACAGCAGGTACTCAGTATTTTCTTAGCAGATACAGCCTTTTCCCACAAATCCATATTAGTAGATACTCTCCAAGGAGTAGATGGAGAGCACTCTGTGCTGAGGCTGCCCTGGTTTGTGGCCAGAGCTGAAATGGGCATGAGATGGGGCAGTCTCTGTGACCTCTGTGTAGAGGATACTCTGGCAGGACAGCCAAAGCTAAGGTAAGCATGGACCAGGATGGGGCCTGGGTTCTACATGCAGTGTGAACCATGGTAGGATAACTGAAGATGAAGTATTGCAAGCTGAGGTACCCAAGAGTGCTAAGTGTAGTGGACACATTAGTGAGACATTTGGAGCCAAAATAGGTGTGAACCAGGAGGTCCTGGGGGTCTGTGCTGGGGAACCCTAGCAAGCTGTCTGGATCTAAAGTGGTGCAAGCTTGGAGTGGTCCATATTACTTTGCATATGTGTTACCTTTGTGTGATGGCTGGAGCTGCAGTGAGTGCTAAAAAGGAGTGTCCCTATGTCTGCCATACTGGGGCTACCTTGGTCAGAGAGCTGGGACTAGTGTGGTCCAGGAGCCCAGGGCTCATGGAGCCTACTGAGGTGGTAGGCCAGCTAGAGTGCCCCGAGTATACTCCTATCCATACTATCAAGGTGGGGGAGAACATAAACCATGGTGCTCACCAGCTCCCCCAACCTAGGGAGAGCTCCACCAGGACCCCCTCCATTTGGCATATATCTGGAGTTAGTTCTTCTATATTCTATCTGGTTTTTTTTTTTTTTTTTATCCTATCCTATCCTATCCTATCCTATCCTATCCTATCCTATCCTATCCTATGCTATGCTATCCTATGCTATCCTATACATTTGTTTATCTTTCCATTTGTGCTCCAGGGTGTCTGGGGCTATTGTGGGCTAGGGGCCTGGGTCTTGCTGAAGTGGCAGGCTGAGTATGATGCCTGGACCCTGCTCTCATCTGCACTATCAATGTATAAGAGGAATGTAAACCATATGTTTCAGCAGCTCTCCCTTTATTCGGTGGAGGTGTAGAGCTGCATATTTTATATACTAGTTGCTCTTCTAAACTATGGCATTTTTTTTCTGTGCCCCATGACAGACGAATTGGCTCCAGTCTCCTCAGTAATATCCCTCCCCACTGCATGTCAGAGGGTTGGAGGTGGAACTTTCTATGCTACTATGTCTTTGTCTCTCCTGACATTCTCTGTGTGGTCTCTCTATCTTTTGTTGTGCAGAAGCTGTTCAGTCAGCCTTCAGTTCTTTAAGCGGAATTACTCTATAAATAGGTGTGCCTATGGAGAAAGTGAGTTCAGGGTCTTCCTGTGTTGCCATCTTACACCTCGTACCACCACATCATACGTATGATTGCGATTTCTAAAGAAAATCTCTAACTTGGTGCCTTTTTGGTAACAGTAATTACCGTTATGATATGCTGGAACTTGAAACTGTAGCAAACTAACTCATATTTTCAAATATATGAAAAATTTCATTGGCTATGGTTGAAACAATGATAGATTGATGTATATATGCTCCATTGAGAAGAACTGTTATTTTTTTCTATTAATAAGAATTAAGGGGACACCTGGATGGCTCAGTGATTGAGTGTCTGCCTTTGGCTCACAATGTGATTCTGGGGTCCTGGGAGGGAGTCCTGCATTGGACTCCCCTCAGGGAGCCTGCTTCTCCATCTGCCTATGTCTCTATGTCTCTCTCTGTGTCTCTTATTAATAAAAAAAATAAAATCTTCTTTAAAAATAAGCATTAAGGACTGTTAGAATGTTCTGTGCCTTCCAAGTGATGTCTGTTAGATAATATGAATTTGTATGATATGTTGAAAACATTAATTGTATTGGAGAAGAGTAGGCTCGGCTGTAAAATAAGGGGGAAAGACCAAGATGTAAGCATCTTCCTTATTTTATACCTCAAATCAAACATCCTGAGTATATGGCATATTCTCTTCTATTTTGTGAACACTTTTCTCTGCTTGTCTGTTTTCCTCTATGGATGCTATATGTATTGTTACACATATAGGCAGTTGATGAACAGGAGGCTCAAATGATAAAGTATTTATTTCTTGGTGACTGTTTCTACTGTCAGAAAGATATTCATTGGATATTTAATTTATAAATATCATGGTTCAATTATACGTACATGCATATATGAAATGAGGAACCCCTTATTTTAAAGTTATCTTTGTAAAAAAAAAAAAGGAACTTGATAAGATGAAGGCAATTCATAGGTTGCATAAGCATTTCTTAGGAAGAAGGGAAGAGCTGCTTGGGTCCTGGGAACATCAATGATGAATGAATGCTGAGTGGATTCCAATGGAAGAAAGCAATTATTGCAGCAATGGTAAAATCATTGTAAGATCTTTTCTTTAAGATTTATTTCTTTTAGTTTTCATTTTGTTTGTTTATTTTAGATAAGACTCCAGAGATGAAAGAAATATTCTCTCCCCCCCATAAGGAAAAATAGCCAATAACTTAAACTTTGATAAGCAATCTGGAAGGTTTGTATACTATTAAATTTTGAGTATAATGACCATGGAGACTGAATAAATGTGTGAAATTCTACTGAAGTTCTTCATGGAAGTTTCTTCTTCATAGGACTGGCAAGATTTCTGACCTGGAAAGAGATTTATTTCTAACCTTTTCCACTAAAGATAGCAGAGTAAACTTGAAAGAACAAGTAATTTCAGTTAGCAATACATTTTCTACATGAATTTTAATTTTCTTTACCTCATGGTTTGTGTATGTTTTAAGAAGTTATTGTGTCATTGTAGATTTAGGGTTTAATTTACATGTTAGTACAGTTTTTATATATTTTATGATTTCTTTTGTTTGAAACCTCTGCCATCTGACTGCCATTTGTAGCCACATGAATTTTAAGAATAAGACAATTAATGACAAGTTTCTTGAAAACTACCTTATTCATTTCAGTAATGCAAATATAATACAAATGAACATTTATATATGTAAACAAATACTAAATACTGATATTTAATGCTTTGTTTCCAGAATGTAAGCTTTAGAAACCCAAAAAACTTTTTAAAATTAATTTGATATAAGGAATAAAAAGCATCTAGTAGAGTGTCATGCAGATTTTATACATTAGAAATTTATTGTTGGTTTTCAATGAAAAAGAATATTTGATATCTGATAAGCTTAACATAAAGGATCAGATTCTCCAATTAGAATTACACAAATCATAGATCTTACCCAGTTTCAAGCTTTATTAATCATTTCAAAGGCTTTGGCAATCCAGCGCAGACAAACGATGGACAGATCTTGGATATTGAGGGCAGCTTTCCAGACTCTTTCATCTTGCTACTGAGCAGCACATTCTGGTCCAGAATAGTAGATCAGATATCCAAGTGAGGTTTTGTGTGGTTACTTACACAGCAGAAAGAATGTTTCATCCATGAAACATCTCCATTTTATATTCCACTGATGACATTTTTCAAAGGGAGGCATGTTTATAAATCCAAAGATTTTTAAGTTTATTTTTCAAATCAATCCTTAATCAAGGACAGCTATTAAAATTTCTATACTTAAGGGCCCTCCTTCTAGCAAGTATTATTAGTTTATTTTCCTTGAGATTTAGTTTTTATGTCCATAAGACCAGACAAGTGACCTCCCTTCTCTTTCCCTAAAGAAAAGTTAGTTGCTTTGATTCCTCCTTCCAACCTATTCCATTTCCACGATTTCCTGAGGATACTTTATTGGAACGGTAAACTCAGTCTCCTGGATTTTTCATTTCTCTTTGTTAAAAAAAAATGCTTTATAAGAAGTTTATTGGACTGAAGTTGCAGTTATTTTTGGTTTCGCTTCTGTGTTTTGAATGTTGCAAAACAGTTTGAGGCAAGAAGTAGAAGATTACTTTGCTTTTCTTGGAGGTTATCTTTTTGTTTCCTTTTATTTTATCACTTAAGGCAAACAGGAATTGTTGATTTTTGAAAGTCAAGAATTTTCATGATTGGATAAAAAAACAAAATTCTTTTAAAAAGATAACACTGTGTATCAGCTATATTAAAAAATAAAAATAAAAAATAAACCCAAAAATAACGTTGAAAAAAGTTTTCTGGATGTATGCTGTAATATACTATATAAGAGAAGAGCCAGTTATTTAGCTTCATATATCATGCTTAAAATTATAAAAAATTGCTTAGTTTTATTCTTTGGTTCCATTTACTATTTATACAAAATTACTCCTATTAGAGCAATGATTAGAATAGGGTATATGCTTTCTTTGTTTTCTTCTTCTAGTTATACTATATATACCTTATTATATATTTTACTGAATATAAAATACCTGGTTAAGATATTATAGATGTAGGCTTATTTCTGTAAAATGTCTATTCTTCTTATACTTTGTTTCCCCCACTTAGTGTGTAGCAAAAGTACAGTAGAAAAATTCCCATAAGAGAAAATACATATAAGAAAAACTGAATCCAGCATTTGCAGCATGATTTGTATGTTCTCCTGCTATTTCACAAACAGACTGTGTAATTTCTACCTTCAAGTCTCAGTGCCTTTACTCACATCAGTCCTTTAACCAATGGAACTATTTCTTCTCTCTGGCTCATTCATATGAAGAGGAAAACAAGTTCCATATTCCCCATTCTGCCCCAACATATTACCTGGCTTCTCTAGGCATAATTGAACTCCACTTATTTTAAGCACTCTATAGTTCAATAATTGCTAATATTTTTAGCTCTTACTGTAAGTCAAATGCTGTTCTAAAGGCTTTACATATTTTAATATTTTAATCCTTACAGAAGTCTATGAGCTTGCTACTCTTATACCCTTTTGGAAGCAAGAAAACGGAGATAAAGGGAAATTAAGTAACTTGCCCATATCACACTACTAGAAAGTTACTAGGTTGCATTTAAGCATAGGTGCTCTGGACCTAGAGCCTGTACTTTAAAGCACACCTCTCTGTAGCCTTGTAGGTGATTCATGGAATACTTGAATTTATCTGTGGTTATTGCATGTGTGCTACTCTTATCACCTCAATTGAGGTATTAGCTCTTTAAAATTAAGAACATGTCTTATAGGATTTATCAACCCTCTTTAAAGATGGTGGAGGGGTAGGAGGTGTTTAGAAGTAATTTAATTCAACCTCCTTGCTTTACAGATTTACCTAGGTAACAAGAGAAAATGGATTAAAAAAATTTACTTACTTGTCCAAAGTCATGACAGATAATTTATCAGGCATAGACTGAAGTGCTATTTGGGTTTTTGTTTTGTTCTTTTTTTGGTTTTTGTTTTGTGTTATTTTGTTTTACTGAGTAAAGACAAACCAGCCTACATTCATAACTGAAATATAAATCCTCATGGGCCTAAGACAGGATACTAAAGAGAAGTTGCATTCACACTCTTTGTTATGTAAGGTTGAGCAAGTGTCTAAACTTTAGAGAGCTGGATATGAGTGGGCTTTAACACCGTGGTTTTCAGGGGAGCAGAAGTGTTGGAAAACCATGTCATGGATTGGAAGGCTGAAGGGGGCAAAGATGCCTCCCAACTGCAGTATTAGTCTTTAGAAACTTAGTCCATAGTAATTTCTATTACTCATGCCAAACCTACTTATGCTTCTCTCACTGGGAATACACTGTATACTAATCAGAGTAAAATACATTTTTTCCCAGTGATGAGAGTTAATAGTACTGGTATCATTGTCCTCATTTTACACTCTTCTTTATCAAAACTAGAAGGAATAGGGGTACCTGGGTGGCTCAGTTGGTTAAGCGTCTGCTTTAGGCTCAGGTCATGATCCCAGGGTCCTGAGATCAAGCGTGGCTTTGGGCTCCCTGTTAAGCTAGAAGTCCGCTTTTCCATCTCCCTCTGCCCCTCCCCCTGGTCATGCACTTTCTCTGTCAAATAAATAAATAAAATCTTTTTTAAAAGTTAGAAGAAATAGAGCAGCCCGGGTGGCTCAGCAGTTTAGCGCCGCCTTCAGCCCAGGGCCTGATCTTGGAGACCTGAGATCGAGTCCCGCATTGGGCTCCCTGCATGGAGCCTGCTTCGCCCTCTGCCTGTGTCTCTGCCTCTTTCTCTCTCTCTCTGTCTCTATGAATAAATAATTTTTTTAAAATCTTAAATTAGAAGAAATAATATCATAAATCAAATATTATGTTTAATGGGGATATAGCATATATTCCTCATTCTGGGCTATGATGCTTCTAAAAACAACAACTACCAAAATTCTAATAAGAGAGATTTTGCATTTGATTTTTGGAGTTATAATTATGTATAATCATAGTATTACAATCATAAGCAAATGTAAAATACTATAGTTCTTCTAGGTGGAAAGAATAATGACTAACATTAGGGGCTACTTCATGCTAAGTAAACTTTTCAATGCTATGTGTGGATATCTTACACACATATACGTATATCTTAAAAACAAAAAAGGTTCTATCACTAGTCTCATTTAGCAGAGTAGGAAATTAAGGCATAGCAAATTGACATAAATTTCCCACATTGATATCATATACATGGTGACAAATCTGGGATATGAACCCATGCAGTCTTGATTCCAGAATTTACACCCTAATCACTACACTGTATTGGTCTCCCAAATGGAGTGACATGGACTGAATCCATGGTTATGCTGCAGAAAAAACAGTTCCCAAATTTTAGTGACTTTAACATCATTTATTAATGGATTGCTTGCTTGTTTATGTTATACATATATTGCTGGCCAGCAGGCACCTGTCTGCCCACCCTATAACATTCACATTGGTGAAACAATGTGTGTGTGTGTTTTTTTTTTTTTTTAGGTTAGTCACAATCCTTCAGGGAAAGAGAGTAAGTCACAAATTGCACATTAGATCTTAAATTTCCATTCAGAAGTGGCACATAACACTTCTCATTTTATTGGTCAAAACAAAATGAGTCATATGGTTATAGGCAAGGGGGTAGTGTGAGGGCCCAACAACCATATGTCCAGAAGTGAAAAAAAAAAACATGAAAAATGGGCAAACAGCACTAATACCTATTATCATATTTTTTTCTGAATTAATCTTCATTTAATTAAAATGTGAAAGTTGTCATTTGATAAATATGCTGACATAAAAATCCTTTGATTCTGTCGATTTTGAGAAAAACCTAATTCAAATGTTTGTAAGCCTATGAGTGAATACCTTCTCTTTAAAATGTCACGTTTGGGAACCCGGGTGGCTCAGCAGTTTAGTTCTCTCTCTCTCAATCTCTCTCCCTCTTTCTCATGAATAAATAAAATATTTTTTTAAATGAAAAAGTAAAATGTCATGTATACATAATGTTATCTCAATCTTTTTTTTAAAGATTTTTTAAGGGGATCCCTGGGTGGCTCAGCGGTTTGGCGCCTGCCTTTGGTCCAAGGCACGATCCTGGAGACCCACGTCGGGCTCCCTCTGCCTGTGTCTCTGCTTCTCTCTCTCTCTCTCTCTCTCTCATGAATAAATAAATAAAATCTTTAAAAAAAATAAAGATTTTTTTAAAATTGATTTATTCATGAGAGACATAGTGAGAGAGAGGCAGAGACACAGGCAGAGAGAGAAGCAGGCTCCATGCAGGGAGCCCGACGTGGGACTCGATCCCGGGACTCCAGGAAGGGCATAGAAGACAGGCACTTAACTGCTGAGCCACCCAGGCGTCCCTATTTAAATCTTTAACATACAATGTAAACATATTACACCATATTCTTTAGATATGTTTCAGTCACTCTACTAGTTTTTCAAATATTTCTATTTTTATAAAAATATTTTACTTAAAATCAACAATCTACTGAGTTGCCCAGGATTTGCTGATGTTATCTCAGTCTTATTTTAAAAATAAATAACCATACCCATATCTATACTAGAGAATTTTTTCAAGACTACTTGACGATGTATTTCTAAGTATTATTATTGTACTTGTCAGGATAATTCATGGTGACAATGTTGTTCTAACATTTTTTAGCCACTTACCTCCTTACAACCTTATCATCAGGCATGTTTTTCTTCTGTAAATATCTCTAGAGATTTTAAGTGACAAATATAACATTTTAAATGTGTGAACAAAAACGACTTTCTCGTTCCGAAACAATATGTTATGCTTGATCCAAAAATAATTTGTACCAATCAAAACAAATAGATTTCGTGTAAGTTTTTCTCCCTTCTAATTTAATTTTAAAGCCTTCTCATATTATCTTCTAAATCATGTATTATGTTTTCAACCTTTATGATATAAAAATATGGTCACATTCAATTCCCACAGTACACAATTTACATTTTTTACTTAATAAGAAAATTATCTGTTGGAATTTTAATTTGTAAACAAATCAAGCTTTATCTTTCTAAATGTATTTTTTATACTGTTGAGTATAAAGTGTATCCTTGGCATTATTTACTTCCAGCCTATTATTAGTTTGCTGATTCTGAGTATACTAATTGATTCAAACTATTTGCCTTATAAGTAGAACAAATAGGTCAACATTCATGAAGTCATTATGGTAGTTAGCACTACCAAAGCTATCACTTACTTTCACTTTAGTCTAAATATAATTACAATATATATGTATATATATATATATATATATATTAAGTTAGAGTTCTTGTGTTTTTAGGCTGATCTTCTTAAAATTCATTATCAAAATATAGAAAATAATTATGTAAGTTGGAAGAACACATTAATCAAAATATTAGAAAAATATTTTGTGTTCTCAACATGTTATTCACATTTATATTTTTAAAATATTTATACAGAATGAAAAGAAAATTTGTGAACACTAGAAGTATTTTCAGAATATGTTTTGTTGTCACAATTTCAAATCTTGTAATAGGATTTTAACCACACAAATTATAAAAATATATTAATTCCCATTGTTAGTCAATAATTAATTTTCCAAGTTTTAAAATAGATTTTTACATTCTTAAGCAATTTGTATGCATTAGAAATGTCATTAAAAAGCAAAATGAAACCACCAAAACAATAAACAATATTTAACAAGAGTTTATTGTGCATATAACAGCAGTTTATATACAGCGGAAGCCTCCAAATTAAAAAACTGCTGTAGCATGAAGTTACTGGATGGCTTAAAAGTGAAAAGGAAGTTGTTTACCTTTTACAGGGACTGGTTACTACAGTAGGAGTTTCCAGATGGCAGGGGATTGATTATTTCATACCATTTTTAGGAAGGTGACTTAAGTTTCTTTTATAATTGTGAGAGGCATTTACAAGAAATAACTTGGGGGATCCCTGGGTGGCGCAGCGGTTTGGCGCTTGCCTTTGGCCCAGGGCGCGATCCTGGAGACTCGGGATCGAGTCCCACGTCGGGCTCCCTGCATGGAGCCTGCTTCTCCCTCTGCCTGTGTCTCTGCCTCTCTCTCTCTCTCTCTCTCTCTCTCTGTGTGTGACTATCATAAATAAATAAATAAATAAATAAATAAATAAATAAATAAATAAATAAATAAATAGAAATAACGGGTTAAATTTCATTCATGTTTATGAAATATGATAGATTTTAGTTCTGCTTATGTGGCTTAAATGGTTTTGTCTGCTCTGAGAATTCTCAAGTCTCCATTTTATTTGATACTAACTTTTTAAAAAGTAGAATTAGGTGAAATACTTAGAATATTAGGTTGAGTATGAGTTGGATTTGTCACCCAAACTTTTCTAAGAAATCACGATTTTCATGAATTGACATTATTTTTATAGTATTAGGAAATGTTTACTAACTTCGGTGTATTTATCCGTGGGGCATAAAACCATATGACACCACATACCAACCAATCACAAATGAGTAGAAACTGTCAGAATACATAGGTATAGTCAAAACCTTTTAGTGTTACTATAATTACCATAATAAAAATGTACAATGTGAGATGTGGTAATTTCAGGTAATTTGAGGCCTTCTGTCAGCTAATTGATTTTTAGGATTATATTACAGATTTTTATAGAGGAAGAGAAGAAATGCTAACTTACGAAGTACCTTTGGGTATCGGACACAGGTACATTTGTGCTTTTCAATATGCTCTGTTACTTTTCTATATTCTTTATTTCCATATGCAAAGAGCACATTTTATGTCTGTTCATATGAGCAACTATGCTGCATAGGAACCCATTTTAACCCTTTTAGTCCCATCAAATATTTAAAACTGACTTCAAGTTTAATAAGAATAAAGCAATCATAAAATAGGACTGAATGAGATAAGGGCACAAATAAGTAAATTTTAACTTGAAAGAATATCATATTCTCAGACTGGAAAAATATGGTAACTACAAAAAAATCAGAAAAAATTTTGGTAAATAGAAAAAAGGATGTGGTCATAATTACTGTTCCAGGGGATCAGAGGCAACACAATTAGTACCCAGATGATAGTTAAATGTCTTCCTGAAGTTGTAGGTTTAGTTCTCATGTGATGCATTCAGGAAAACAAATCAATACAACGCAGTAGAGTAAATGCCATGCATTTCATATGTTCATTTATTTGACAAAATAGGTATTGAGTATGTTCTACGCCAAGTTACCTGTGTAGGTGTTGGGTACACACAGGAAATAAAGCAGCTGTAATTTCCACTCTATGCATTTTCATCTCATTCAGTACTCATAACAACTAAGTAGCAGGCCCTGTCATTATTCCTAATAACAGACAAAAACATGAAGGTTTAGAGAAGATAAATAACTGGCCTGATTTCACAAGAAGTACTAAGTGGTCCCCATATTCATCTGATAAAGAGGACTAAGCCCATTATCATCACACCACCCCTCTCCAACAGGTACAGTGTTGGAAGAGTGATTATCTGAAAACTGCGAAAAGGCAGGGATGATGCTTTTGTTTCACTGAAAGACCATTTGCTAGGATCCCCATTAACACTATATTTTATTTTATTTCTAAAGATTTTATTTGAGAGAGTTTGAGTATGAGCAGGTGGAGGGTCAAGGAGGAAGGGAGAAGCAGGCTCCCCACTGAGCAGGGAGCCTGATGCAGGGCTCAATCCCAGACCCTGAGACCCTGAGCCAAAGGCAGACACTAAACTGACTGAGCCACCCAGGAAAGAGCCCCAACACTATATTTTAATAAAAAGAGAAAGTAAGATGAAAAGGACAAAAGACAATAGACACTTTTGATTACATTTTGTTGTGTGCCCTGGATTAATGCCTCAGAGATTGAGTTAATCTGAATTTTCTTTTATCATAGTGCATCTACATTTTTGAGTGATCACGCTAATGTCTTTTTTTTCCCCCCAAGATTAACTTAACTTGATGGAGACTCACATGTATTTTTATTATCAACTGCATCTGCTGGTGAAGACCTTAATGAACAAAACTGAATTACAGTGCTACATTCTAATATCATAACCTAGTAATCAAATCTAGAAACTTAAAAAAGTTATCACAGCCCTAGCCATCCGATTGAGAAAGGGAAAGTAGAAGTCATCTCTGTTCTTTGTATAAGCTTGTGTAGAGCCATAGAGCAAGGAGCATATTTATAGCCCTTTAACAAGCATGTGTGGTAATTAAAAACAGTGAGGTTTCTGCCTGCATAGTCTGGTTCTTGGGGATGGAGATAACCACTTTTAGCTGACTCCAGGGTCCTCTTGAAAGCAATAGGATTGCACCGTGGAGTCTCTTATTTGTTTATCCTACGTGTGATTGAAACAGAGCTGACATGTTACTCCAGCACTCTCTTCTGCCCTACTCGCTTAGGGAACCATATGTTACATTTCCAAGTTTCATAAGTATGGGTAGCATTGTTCATCACAAACAAGTATGAGATCTCTCATTATCACTGACTTACATTTAATAACCATTGATTGGGTATCTCCTCTGCACCGAGGATAGGCACTGTAAGAGGTAGAAGGAGTATAAAACCAGAAATTTCACTCAGGATTGATACACATTAATGAGATAAATTATAAATGTCATCTTACTAATAAGTCTCTGAGTGTGATTTCTTAAGAACAATGACATCATGAATCATAATGGCTCACCACCTTCAAAGGATTAGTGAACTAATGTCTCATTTCTCAATAGTTCTAGATTTGTTTACTTAGTAAAGTATAAAAGGAAATTACAGTGTGACCGTAACACTTAGATTCTGGTCTGGCATTCTTTTTTTTTTTTTTTAAGATTTTATTTATTTATTCATGAGAGATACAGAGAGAGAGAGAGGCAGAGACACAGACAGAGGGAGAAGCAGGGTCCATGCAGGGAGCTGGATGTGGGACTCAATCCTGGGACTCCAGGATCATGCCCTGAATCAAAGGCAGATGCCTAACTGCTGATCCACCCAGGCGTCCCTGGTCTGGCACTCTTGTTCAAGAAGAGCTAATAAAATTTGTTTGTTTATTTATTTTTGAGATTGTATTTATTTATTTGAGAGAGAGAGAGAGAGCACATAAGAGGAGTAGAGGGACAAGCAAACTTCCCACTGAGCATGGAGCCCAACTCAGTACCAGATCCCAGGAAGCTGAGATCATGACCTGAATGGAAATCAAGAGTTGGACTCTTAACCAACTGAGCCACGCAGGCAGCCCTAAAATTTACTTTTGTAAAAAGTACTTGGTAACTAAAAGGTTTGTCAAGGAATTCTGTTGAGAAGAGAGATCTTTGGGCCAAAGTGGGGGAAATGCTATGAAGGGCATACCCTTTTTTTCAGTAGAGGTTTTAGAAAGTAAAGGACATTTTTAAGGTATTTTTATTCCTTTCTATAAAATAAGAAAGAAAAGAAATGAAAGTTGAGGTAAAGTGTTCTTCTCTGTAACTTTTCATAAAACCTACTGGCAACATTCTATAGAAGGTTCACAAGGTTTGTTAGAAATTAAATACAATTTTTAAAAGTAAGAAATACATTGTGTAAATATTAATGAAGAGATGTTATAGAAAGCCACATTTTATTAACTCTTGGCATATCCTGCAAAGAGAAATAGAATTTGATATCTGGCTTCCTATAGGCACATTTGGAGGCTTTTGGTGAGCATGGGTAATTGTAATTTTTATTCTGAATGCTTCTAATTCGTTATTTTGGTTTTTAATATTGCAAGTAGAAGTTGGATTTTCTAAGGAAGAAATATTGAAGTTATTACTACACATGAACTCTAATGTTTAAACTAACTTTTCTAGTCATAGTAGAATAACTCTAGGGCACACACACACACACACACAAACACACATCCCTTTCTTTTCTCATTTTACTATCATGAGTAGGGATAAAATATAACTGTTCCTTTTTCATGGAATATTAAGAAAAACTACAACTTAAGTTACATTTCAGAAAAATTCACTGGTAAAAGAGATTTTCATGGGAGCATAGATCAATCAGAGATGATTAAAGGCATTTCAATTTTGTTGAATCAGGGTGAAAGCATTTATTAAGCGTTTATAAAAGTGGCAGAGCAAATGAATGAAAAGAAAATATTAAGTCAAACTAAGGGAGGAGAGCCAGAAAAAGAAATCTCTAGATGACCTATATTAATTTTTTATTACCCAATTTAGAGCAGTGATACTCAATTAGATGCAATTCCCCACTCACCACATTCCCCACCCTTCCTTCCCAGGGACACTGGGTGATGTCTGGAGATATTTCTGATCACCACAACTGGGCGATACTACTATAATCTACTGGGTAGAGCCGAAGGGTACTGCTTAATACCCCACAGTGCACAAGAGAGCTTCCCACAGCAAAGAAATATCCAGCCCTACTTGTCAATAGAGCCAAGGCCAAAAAACCCTGCTCTAGATGATAGTTATTAATACTGAAATCTACTGGCAACTAAGATGTTTTATAGCACTTTTCAGGAAAATAACAAAAGGACTTGTTTACTTCTCTCATAGTGTTACTTTCCACCCGGGGAAGCACCATAATGTCATACTTCTAGACACTTCATTTCTCTATTTTCCCTTCTTACAACTGACTCAGAATTGAGTGTTTCTTAGTTCAAAGTAGCCTATATTCTCCAGGGTTACCTCTGAACACTCCTCTTTTCAGGCCATCACTTTCTCAGGACAGTGTTTGAGTTAAGGTATCTAGGGAAATAAATTTTGATTACAGACTGTTCTTATATATGCTTCTACCTGCCCCTTTTAGGCTTCAGAGTATCCTATACACACTGCATTCTAGAAACAACCTTGAGACCCTCACAGACAGATATCTAATAAGAATTCTGTTTAAGTATTTTTCAAAAGTCTAAATTTAGGGGATCCCTGGGTGGCTCAGCGGTTTAGTGCCTGCCTTTGGGCCAGGGTGTGATGCTGGAGACCCGGGATCGAGTCCCACGTCAGGCTCCCTGCATGGAGCCTGCTTCTCCCTCTGCCTGTGTCTCTGCCTCTCTCTCTCTCTCTCTCTCTCTCTCAGTGTGTCTGTCATGATAAATAAATAAAATTTTTTTTAAAAAGTCTAAATTTGGGATCCCTGGGTGGCGCAGCGGTTAGGCGCCTGCCTTTGGCCCAGGGCACGATCCTGGAGACCCAGGATTGAATCCCACATTGGGCTCCTGGTGCATGGAGCCTTCTTCTCCCTCTGCCTGTGTCTCTGCCTCTCTCTCTCTCTGTGTGACTATCATAAATGAATAAAAATTTAAAAAAAAAGTCTAAATTTAGGGACCATAGGATTAGAAAATATTTAAATTATGTTATTTTAATATTTTCCGGGATCCCTGGGTGGCGCAGCGATTTAGCGCCTGCCTTTGGCCCAGGGCGCGATCCTGGAGACCCGGGATCGAATCCCATGTCAGGGTCCCGGTGCATGGAGCCTGCTTCTCCCTCTGCCTATGTCCCTGCCTCTCTCTCTCTCTCTCTTTCTCTGTGTGTGACTATCATAAATAATAAATAAAAAAAATAAATAAAAAAAATTTTCCTTCTTAGATCTATCCCTTAGTATATTGTTTTATATGTGCTTTTTTTCTGTATAAAGGATTTTCATGGTAACTCCGTATTGCATACTGACGGTCACATGTGATATATTCATATATTATTTTTATCATTTAGTTAACTTTTGTTGTTATAGTTACAAAACGAAAAAATGGCTTTAGTATTTTAGTGATAAACTTTATATAAAAATCAGAAAATTAAAATACTTGAAATAAAATCAATCATATGAATATCAGGAAGATATTTTTTCCTGTTTAATTTTAGGAATGTGATTCTCACTTAAGACAGTGTTCCAGGGATACCTGGGTGGCTCAGCAGTTGAGCGTCTGCCTTTGGCTCAGGGCATAATTCTGGGTCTGAGGATGGAGTCCATGTGGGACTCCTGCAAGGAGTCTGCTTCTCCCTCTGCCTCTGTCTCTGCCTCTCTCTGTCTCTCATGGCATTATATAAACTATCCACCCTAGAAATAATTCAGAATATACTAATATTTAAATAATTATTGAAAATAAATAGATATAAAGGTAAGGAAAGGAATATATTGCATTTCAACTGCATCCATTTTGAGATATAAATACATACACGTTCATACATATATGTATTTAATACTACTATTTTTCTTTCACGGATCTATTTTGAGATATACATACATACACATTCATACATATATATGTTTAATACTGTTAGAAGTAAATATATATAATCTTTCTTTTATGGATAGATATGTGTATTTACATTTAAGTATGCCTTTTTTGTAGGTAAATGCATATATAGAGAGAGATTTGTAATGACTCACTTTTTTTTTATCCTTCACTGAAATATTTATTTATTTACTTACTTACTTACTTAAAATTTTATTTATTTATTCATGAGAGATACAGAGAGAGAGAGGCAGAGACACAAGCACAGGGAGAAGCAGGCTCCATGCAGGGGAGCCAGATGTGGGACTCGATCCCGGGACTCCAGGATCACACTCTGAGTCAAAGGCAAATGCTCAACTGCTGAGCCACCCAGGCATCCCTGAAAAATTTAATCCATAGTACAGGTTGCAGGGAATTATTTGGACCTACAAATCTTCAAATAAAAAGCAGCAACATCCCTAGAAAAAATAATAATTTTTCTTATCTTCTTATAAGTCCATAGTACTTTTCTAGTAATCTCCTTAGCAATATGAGAAAATGATAGAGTTCTGTAGAATTTTCATAACAGAGAAGGTTCTTAGTTTTTTCTTCAATTGCATTTTATTGTTGCTTCTCAGAAAATTCATGAATACCCCCTATAAAGTTAGCCAATTAGTGAAAAGTTTGTTGATTTTTATTGATGAATACTTAAACTAGTCATGAATTTAACATTTCCCTTTAGTGATGCATCTTATAGACTCCATTTGAAAGCATATACTTCCTATAATATCTTACTTATTATTTAGTTATTTCACATATGACTGCCTGAAACAAATGTTATCTTGTATATGTAGTGTAAAATGTACTTTGCATGCTTCAAAATGAAAAGATTTTAGAGAACTGATAATAACACTTCTATATTTGTTCTTTCTCTCAAAACCACATTTTATCATAATTAGGACATTTTAGTAAACATTTTAATTTTATTGAATTTCAATAGTAAGTTAACCCATTTTATAATTTATGCAAATTTTAATTTATACTTACAGTTTACATTCACTGGGTATTTATCTTATGAAAGATGATTGTATTTGTATAACACAAGAAATTGAAAGAATTCTTAACATAGTTCTCATTCTAAGTATCTCATAAACTTGGTAATGTTAGTGTAATATTATTTCAGGTTAGCTCAAACAGAGTGTATCCAGTTTCTATTCAGTGAGGAGACTGAATGAAAATATGTACTGAATGAAAAACAGAAAATGCATAGCTAATCTCAATCCCTATGTGAATATTTGTAAATACTAGCAAAGCAAGTTTCACCTAATGAAATGTGAAAACATTTGTAATCCATTATGATTAGTTATTGCACATAAATGGTAATAGTCCACTTATTTAAAAATAAAGAAGAATGATTCCTAAGTTATAAAATGGTTGATATTTGTTGAAACTACTATTTTGTAGAGTACACCAGTGATTAAATAACAGTCAGAAATAAACATTTCTCTAAAGGAATTTTTAGTATGGAGTGAAGAGTAAAGAGAGACAGACACACACACAAATGGGGTAGGGTGAGGCACAGAGAAAGGCCTGGAAAGAAATATACGAATATTTCACTGTTGTGGTGTTAGGACTACATGATTTATCTGTTAATTTTTGGCTACAAATTTTTTCCCATAAGGAACACTTATGTTTTATGATAATGGAATGAAACTTATTTTAAAAATAATATGTGAAGATGAACAAGTTTGATACAATAAAAAGTTAAATAAATGTGTTGTGTCCATGACAATCATACTGTAGCTAGTGCTCCTTCCTGCCAATTTTAAAGTCACCTTTATTCTCAATAGATCAGCTAGAGGTCTGCTACATAGGGCCCCTCCAATGAGTTCTAGTATCACAATGAGTGAATGTAAAGTTCTAATACAGTTTGACTTATTTACCACCCCCACCACATTCACTTCTCTAACCTCTTTGACTTCTCCACATATACCCATTTTATGATATTACATTGGCTTTATTTCTTTTTGGTGTACCTGTCTGCAGCCCCTGCTTCTCTTATCCTTCTACTGGGAATTATCTACCACCAGATACCTTCATGCTCAATACTTCACCTATTAGTGTTTTTCATGGACTAAATAATTCTGTAAATATCCAGCTCATATTCTGTGTCTCCTTTCCTTGCTTAATTTTTCTCATGAGCACTTGTCACCATCCAACATGTTAGTATTTTATGTATTTTATTCCCTTTCTCCCCCATTTGGATGTAGACTCAAAGAAGATAAGAATTTTAATGTTTATTTCTTTTTTTCATTGCTATACCCTTGAATTTAGAAAGTAGCTGATCACAAACTGACATGCCTATGTATAAGGGATGCCAGGGATTACAAGCACAAAACTGATGTCATCTTTCAGGAGTATCACATTTGTGTGTTTTGTTTTGTTTTTTAAGATTTTATTTATTTGAAAAAAAAAAGATCTTATTTATTTGTGAGAGAGAGTGAGTGGGGAGGAGCAGGAGAAGGATAAGCAAACTCTGCACTAAGCACAGAGCCTGATTGGGCTCGATTCCATGACCCTGAGATCATGACCTGAACTGAAACCAAGAGTCTAATGCTTAACCAATTGAGCCACGCAGGTGCCCTACACATGTGTTGATTTTGATCCATGGTTCAAGATCTGTAAAATCACTCCTAAGAAATTGCTGTAAGCAAGCATTACCTCATAGAATAAGACAAATTGACAGGAGGAAATTAAACCAACAAATGCAGACATCCTGCTACTCCAAATCACATTGAATCAAAGTCTCAACAGTAAACACTCTCTCGCAATGCTGCCTAATTTTTTATATTGTTGTAACATAAAAAATAATATTTGAGTAGCAAATTGAGGTTAATGGATGAAGCTGTTTGTAGCTGGAAGATATTGCCCCAAGACATAACACTCTATCAGTGTCTCATCACTGTATAAAATATAAAATCCTCTTTTACCTAGCCTCAGCAATCAGACAACAAAAAGACATTAAAGGCATTCAAATTGGCAAAGAAATCAAACTCTCCCTCTTCGCCGATAACATGATACTCTACATAGAAAACCCAAAAGACTCCACCCCAAGATTGCTAGAACTCATACAGCAATTTGGCAGTGTGGCAGGATACAAAATCAATGCCCAGAAGTCAGTGGCATTTCTATACTAACAATGAGACTGAAGAAAGAGAAATTAAGGAGTCAATTCCACTCACAATTGCACCTAAAAGCATAAGATACCTAGGAATAAACCAAACCAAAGAGGTAAAGGATCTATACCCTAAAAACTATAGAACACTTCTGAAAGAAATTGAGGAAGACACAAAGAGATGGAAAAATATTCCATATTCATGGATTGGCAGAATTAATATTGTGAAAATGTCAATGTTACCCAGGGCAATTTACACGTTTAATGCAATCCCTATCAAAATACCATGGACTTTCTTCAGAGAGTTAGAACAAATTATTTTAAGATTTGTGTGGAATCAGAAAAGACCCCGAATAGCCAGGGGAATTTTTAAAGAAGAAAACGATAGCTGGGGGCATCACAATGCCAGATTTCAGGTTGTACTACAAAGCTGTGGTCATCAAGACAGTGTGGTACTGGCACAAAAACAGACACATAGATCAATGGAACAGAATAGAGAACCCAGAAGTGGACCCTGAACTTTATGGTCAACTAATATTCAATAAAGGAGGAAAGACTATCCATTGGAAGAAAGACAGTCTATTCAATAAATGGTGCTGGGAAAATTGGACATCCACATGCAGAAGAATGAAACTTGACCACTCCCTTGCACCATACACAAAGATAAACTCAAGATGGGTGAAAGATCTAAATGTGAGACAAGATTCTATCAAAATCCTAGAGAAGAACACAGGCAACACCCTTTCTGAACTCAGCCACAGTAACTTCTTGCAAGATACATCCACGAAGGCAAAAGAAACAAAAGCAAAAATGAACTATTGGGACTTCATCAAGTAAGAAGCTTTTGCACAGCAAAGGACACAGTCAACAAAACTAAAAGACAACCTACAGAATGGGAGAAGATATTTACAAATGACCTATCAGATAAAGGGCTAATATCCAAGATCTATAAAGAACTTATGAAACTCAACACCAAAGAAACAAACAATCCAATCATGAAATGGGCAAAAGACATGAACAGAAATCTCACAGAGGAAGACATAGACATGGCCAACAAGCACATGAGAAAATGCTCTGCATCACTGGCCATCAGGGAAATACAAATCAAAACCACAATGAGATACCACCTCACACCAGTCAGAATGGGGAACATTAACAAGGCAGGAAGCCACAAATGCTGGAGAGGATGCGGAGAAAAGGGAACCCTCTTACACTGTTGGTGGGAATGTGAAATGGTGCAGCCACTCTGGAAAACTGTGTGGAGGTTCCTCAAAGAGTTAAAAATAGACCTGCCTTATGACTCAGCAATTGCAGTGTTGGGGATTTACCCCAAAGATACAGATGCAACGAAACACCAGGACACCTGCACCCCAGTGTTTCTAGCAGCAATGTCCACAGTAGCCAAACTGTGGAAGGAGCCTCGGTGTCCATCAAAAGATGAATGGATAAAAAAGATGTGGTTTATGTATACAATGGAATATTATTCAGCCATTAGAAATGACAAATACCCTCCATTTGTTTCAAAGTGGATGGAACTGGAGGATATTATGCTGAGTGAAATAAGTCAGTCGGAGAAGGACAAACATTATATGGTCTCATTCATTTGGGGAATATAGATATAGTGAAAGGGAATAGAGGGGAAGGGAGAAGAAATGAGTAGGAAATATCAGAAAGGGAGACAGAACATAAAGACTCCTAACTCTGGGAAATGAACTAGGGGTGGTGGAATGGGAGGAGGGCCAGGGGTGGGGGTTACTCAGTGGCGGGCCCTGAGGGGGGCACTTGACGGGATGAACACTGGGTGTTATTCTGTATGTTGGCAAATTGAACACCAATAAAAAATAAATTTATTATTAACAAAAAAATCCTCTATTAACAATGGCCAAATTGTGGAAAGAGCCCAAATGTCTATCAACTGATGAATAAAGAAGATGTGGTGCATATATATATGTATATGTATATATATTTATATATATTATAAATATATATAAATATACATAATACAGTATTAGTCATCGAAAAGAATGGAATCATGCCATTTACAACAATGTGGATGGGACTAGAGTTTATTGTGCATTATGCTAAGCAAAATAAGTCAGAGAAAGATAAATACTATATGATTTCAATTATATGTGGAATTTAAGAAACAAAATGGATGAATGAATTTAGGGAAAGGGAAGGAAAAATGAAATAAGATCAAATAGGGAGGCAACCCATAAAAAACACTTAAGTTTAGAGAAAAAATTGAGGGTTGCTGGAGGGAAGTGGGCAGGGGATGGGCCAAATGGATGATAGGATTAAAGAGGGCACTTGTTGGGATGAGCACTAGGTGTTATATGTAAGTTATGAATCACTAAATTTTACTTCTGAAATCAGTACTACACCATGTTAACTAACTTGAATGAATTAATAAATGAATGAATGAATGATAAAATCGTTCTTAAGTTGTCATTCTAACTTAAAAAGCAGACCTTATTCTTCTTGTCCTCATTATGGCCTCACTTTTTTTAAAAATTAAAGTATAGCTGACATACAATATTACTATATTACAATATTACATTGATTTCAGGTATACAACATAGTGATTTAGCAATGATACACACTATGAGATGCTCACCACAGTCAATATAGTTATCATCAGATAATCAAATTTATTATGTTTTTATTGATTATATTCCATATGGTGTATTTTTTTCCCTGTGAATCATTTATTTTAAAACTGAATATTTGGGCATCTTAATCCCTTTCACTTATTTTGCCCATCCTCCAACCCTACAATCACCAGTTTGTTCTCTATTTCAGTTTGTTTCTTTTGTTTTGTTTTCTTCTGTATTTTTTTTAGATTCTATATGTAAGTGAAATCATATGGTATTTTCTTTCTCTGAGTTAGTTAAATTTTTTTCTTTTTCTTTTCTTTTTTTTTTTTTTTTTTGGCATCTGCCTTCAACTCAATGATCCCAGGGTGCTAAGGTCAAGCCCCACAAAGTGCTCCCTGCTCAATAGGAGATCGGTTACTCCCTCTGCCTCTGCCCCTACCCCCACTCGTGATAGCTCTCTCTCTCTCTTTCCCTCAAATAAATAAATAAAATCTTTTTAAAAAAGAAAAGGCAGAAGTATAAATAAAGTATTAATTCAACAAATATGTCTTGAACACTGGATTTCTTCTCTCTTCCTCTGCCTGCTGCTCCCCCTGCTGGTACTCTCATTCTCTCAAATAAATAAATAAATAAATAAATAAATAAATAAATAAATAAACAAACAAACAAAAAAGAAAAGAAAAGAAAAGAAAAAAGAAAAGAAAAGAAAAGAAAAAAGAAAACTGCTGGTATTTTGAGAGAGAATGCATTGAATCTGTAAATTTCTTTGGGCAGTATACACACTTTAATAATATTCTTCCAATTCATGAGCACAGTATACCTTCACTTATTTGTGACATCTTTGATTTCATCACTGTCTTATAGCTGACAATGTACAAGTCTGTCACTTCTGTGGTTAAATTTATTCCTAGGTATTTTATTATTTTAATGCCATTGTAAGTGGTATTGTGTTCTTAATTTCTCTTTCTCCTGATTCTCTATTAATGTATAAAAATGTGATAAATTTCTGTATATTAATTTTATATTCTACAACTTTACTGAATTCACTTATTCTAATAGTTTTTTTGTGGAATACACACACACACAAACACAAACATATATATGACGTCATCTGCGAGTAATTACAGCTTAACTTCTTTACCAATTTGCATGCTTTATATTCATTTGTTTTCTTGTGTGATGGCTGTGGATAGGACTTCCAGCATGATGTTGAATGAAAGTGGCAAAAGTGTCCTGATCTCAGAGAAAATGCTTTCAGCTCTTCATCATTGACTAGGATGTTAGCTGTGGGATTGTCATATGTAGCCTTTATTTTATTGAGGCATGTTCCTACTTAACTTACTTCATTGAATGTTTTTATCATAAATAAATATTGAATTTTATTAAATGCTTTTTCTGCATTTCTTGAGATGAACATATGATTTTTATCCTTCATTTTGTTAATGTGGTGTATCACATTGTTTGATGTATGGATTTTGAGCTATATCCTTGCATCTCTAGAATAAATCTCACTTGATCATGGTAAATGATCTTTTTAATGTATTATTGAATTTGATTTGCTATTATTTTGCTATTGTATTATATCTATGTTTATCAGGGATACTGGTCTATAATTTTTTTTTGGAGTCTTTGCTTTTGATGTTGGTAATTCTGGCTTCATAAAATGAATTTGGCAGCATTTCTTTCTCTTTCATTTTTTGGGGTGGAGGAATAGTGTGAGAATAGGTATTAACTCTCATTTGAATATTTGTTAGAATTCACCTGTGAAGCCATCTGGTCTGCATTTTTTCATGTTATTAGTTTCGATTATCAATTCAATATTGTTACTGGTAATAAATCTGTTCAGATTTCCTATTTCTTCCTTATTCAGTTTTAGAAAAGTTTATATTTCTAAAAATATATCCAGTTCTTACAATTTGTCCTGTTTGTTGGCATGTAACTTTTACTAGTAGTCTCTTGTGATCCTTTGTTTTCCCAAAACATCAGTTGTAACTTCTCTTTCATATCTGGTTTTACTTATTTGTGTCCTTTCTGTTATTTTCTTGATGAATCTAGGTGAAGGTTTATAATTTCTTTTTACATATTTTCAGAAAAACAACTCTTATTTTCATTGATATTTTCTATTATTTTCCTAGTCTCTATTTTATTTATTTTTGCTTTATTTTTTTCCCTTTCATTGATGTTGAGCTTTGTCAATTCTTTTTATAGTTTCTTTAGGTGTAAGGTCAGATTATTTGAGATTTTCTTTTGTCTTGAAGTAGGTCTATATTGCTATAAATTTCTCTTTTAAAACTGCTTTTGCTGTGTTTCAGAGATTTTGTTTCCATTTTCATTTGTCTCTGTGCATTTTTTAAATTTGTTTCTTGATTTCTTCATCAACCCCATTAGCTAGTTAGTAACATGTTGGTTAGTCTCCATGTGCTTTTATTTTTCTAGTTTTTTTTATTGTAATTTCTAGTTTCATATCATTGTGATTAGAAAAGCTGCTTAATGATTTTGAATCTTAAATTTACTGAGACTTGTTTTGGGACCTAACATGTGATCTATCCTAGAGAAGGTTCCATGTGCATTTGAAAAGGATGGGTGTTGGGGCACCGGGATGGTTAAATCAGTTAAACATTCAACCTGAGTTTCTGCTCAGGTCATGATCTCAGAGTTGTGGGATCAAGCCCTGCATCCAGCTCTGTGCTGTGTGCAGAGCCTACTTAGGATTCTTTCTCTCCCTCTCACTCTGCCTGACCCCCCCCCCCAAAAAAAAGGATGAGTATTCTGCTGTTTTGGGAAAGGAATTATCTGTATATATCTGTGAATCCCATATAGTCTAATTTGTCATTCGAAGCCACTGTTTCTTTATTGATTTTCAGTCTGGATTATTCTACTGAGGTAAATAGGGTATTAAAGTTCTCTATTATTATTATAATATTATTGTCAACTACTTCCTTTATATCTGTTATTTGCTTTATATATTTAGAAACTTGTGTGTTGAGTGCATAGATATTTAAAATTGTTACATACTTTTGTTGGATTGATCCCTTTATCATTATGTAATGCCTCTTTTTATAGTTCTTGTTTTAAAGCCTATTTTGTCTGATATAAGTATTGGTACCCCAGCTTTTTTCTTTTTCCATTTCCATGGAATATCTTGTCCATCCCTTTACTTTCAGTCTCTATGTGTCCTTAGTTTTGAAGTGAGTCTCTGATAGGCAGTGTATAGCAGGTCTTATTTTTTTTATCCATCTAATTACTCTGTCTTTTGATGGAAGCATTTAGTCCTTTTATACTTAATTATTTCTAGAGATGTACTGTTGACGTTTGAACAGCACTGTGGTTAGGGGCACCAAAGCCCTATGCAGTAGAAAATCTGCATATAACTTTGGACTCTCCAAAAACTTAACTACTAATACCCTACTATTGACTGGAAGCCTTGCTTATAACCTAAATAATTTATTTACTCATATTTGCATGTTATGTGTATTAAATACCATATTCTTACAATAATAAGCTTGAGAAAATAAAATATTAGGAAAATTATAAGGAAGAGAAGATATATGTATAGTCCTATACTGTATTTATTGAAAAAAATTAGCATATAAGTGGAACTATGCAGTTCAAATTTGTGTTATTCATGGGCCAGCTCATACTTATTGGCATTCTGTCAATTGTTTTCTGGTTGTTTTTGTATTTCTTGCTGTTATTTTCTTCTATGCTATCTTCTCTTGTGATTTGATGATTTTTTGTGTGTGTTATTTTTGGATTCCTTTGTCTATTCCTTTGTATAACTATTTCAGGTTTTTGATTGTGGTTACTAAAGGGTTCATATATAATGTATTGTGTATATAGTACTCTGTCAAATTGATGTTTGCATAAGTTCAAATACGTTCTTAAGTACACTACATTTTTTTACTCTTTCACTCCATACTTTATGTATATAATATTATATTTTACATCTTTTCATTTTATGTACTCCTTAATTTTTGTAGATATAACTGATTTTTCTAGTTTTGTCTTTTAACCCTCATACTAGCTTTATAAGTGATAGATCTATCTTTGTTATGTTTAACACTATTTTTTTTTTTTTTATAATTCTAGTTATGACCTTTCTTTTTCCACTTGAAGAAACATTTCTTGTAAGGTCGGTTTAGGGGTGGTGAATTCCTTTAACTTTTGTTTGGAAAACTTTTTATGTCTCCTTCAACTCTGAATAATAACTTTGCCAGGTAGACTATTTTTGGTTGTACTTTTTTTCTGTTCAGCACTCTCTTCTGGCCTTTAAAGTTTCTGGTGAGATATTAGCTGATAGCCTTATGGGATTTCCCTTATAGGTAACATTTTGCTTTTCTCTTGTTATTTTTAAGTTTCTCTTTCATTTTTGACATTTTAGAAGAATATATTTATTTAATTATTTATTTGAGAGAGAGAGAGAGAGAACTAGTGTGGGGGGAGAGGCAGAGGAAGGGAATCTCAAGCAGACCCTCCATTGAACGTGGAGCTCGACACAGGCTCAATCTCACTGCGCATGATATCATGACCTGAGCTGAAACCAAGAGTTGGATGCCTAACAACTGACTGAGCCACCCACGTGCCCCAAATTTTGACATTTTTATTATTATGTGTCTTAGTGAGATTCTCTGTGATTCCTAGACCTGAATAGCTGTTTCCTTCCCCAATTAAGGAAGTTTTCAGCTATTATTTCCTCAAATAAGCTTTCTACCCTTTTATCTCTCTTTTCCTTTTGGAACACCTATAATGTGAATGGTAATATACTTGATATTGTCCCAAAGTTCCCTTAAACTATCCTTATTTTTTAAAATACTTTTTTCAGAATGCCTGGTTGGCTCTACAGTTGAGCATCTGCCTTCGACTCAGGGCATGATCGATCCTGGGCCCAGGGATTGCGTCCTGCATCGGGCTCCCTGCAAGGAGCCTGCTTTTCCCTCTGCCTATGTCTCTGCCTTTCTCTCTGTGTCTCTCATGAATAAATTTTTAAAAATACTTTTTTTTTTTTTTTTGCTATTCAGCTTGAGTGATTTCCACTACCATATCTTTCAGATCACTTATCTATTCTTTTGCATCTTCTAATCTGCTATTGATTCCCTCTAGTGTATATTTCATTTCAGTGGTTGTATTCTTCAGCTCTCATTAGTTCTTTTTTTATATTTTTTTCTCTTTGTTAAAATTTTCACTAAGTTTATCTACTCTTTTTTTTTTTTATCTACTTTTTTCTCAAGTCTGGGTAGCATCTTTATGGCCATTTCTTTTTTTTTTTTTAATTTTTATTTATTTATGATAGTCACAGAGAAAGAGAGAGAGAGAGAGAAGAGGCAGAGACACAGGCAGAGGGAGAAGCAGGCTCCATGCACCGGGAGCCCGACGTGGGATTCGATCCCGGGTCTCCAGGATCGCGCCCTGGGCCAAAGGCAGGCGCCAAACCACTGCGCCACCCAGGGATCCCTTTATGGCCATTTCTTTGAACTCTTTATCAGGTGACTTGCTTATCTTTGTTTTATTTAGTTCTTTTTCTGAGTTTTTAAAAAATTATTGTTTTGTTTGGAATATATTTTCTGTCTTCTCATTTTATCTGACTCTTTGTGTTTGGTTTTATGTATTAGGTAGGTTAGCTATGTTTCCTGATCTTGAAAGTAGTGATGTAGGAGGTATGGAGCCCATTCACACAATCACTTGTGGTCACTGCAACCTGGCACTACAGGGGTACCCTCTGTGTGGGCTACATGCTTCCTTCTGTTGTGACTGGCCAGCGACTGCTGTTGGTATACTGTTGGGAGGCTCTGGCCCACATCCCAGGTGTCTAGAGTGACTAGCTCAGAGTACTACGGACACATGGGCAGACAGGGCTTACCCTCAGCATGGTGGGCTGAGAGGCCTGACCATAGTTGATGCAGGAGTATTTGTGGATAGGGTTAGCTTCCAGTACAGCTGGCTGAAAGGCCATACAGATACTAATTTGTAGCAATCTTCATTATGTTTCTTGTGGAGAGAAACATGTAAATAACATACATTATAAGAAGTGCTATGCTGTTGGTTTATGCATGCATTTCCTGGGAAGCATGAATTTAGAACTCCATCTGATGAAGCTCTAATTGAGGGCAAATCTAAAAAAAGAATAGCAGTTTGCCTGAAGAACAAAAGAGAAGTTAATTGCAGGCACATGAAATAGCAAAGACAGAGAGATGAGAGAACATGGGGAATGACAAAACTTTTTGGAACAATGAGAGGAATTACTGGTATAGATAACCAAAAAGTTAGGGTTTAGATTTTTTGACTAACAATGAATGTTCCCTAGTGGAGAAGCCTCCTTTGTGTCCCTTTTTAGGTAACATCCAACCTAACAGTACATTACATATTGATGGACAACTTGATCAAAGGCTAGGACCTCTGCCTTGGGTCTGAAGATAATAAATTAATTTAAACTTGCCTCTTTAAACTGAAAAGTCATATTAGCTCAGTTGGGAAAAATAGAGAATAATGTATTACAGTAAGAAGAGGCACTTTTGGAGCTTCTAAATTAGGGGAGGTATAAATTCCAGTACCTAATTAAGGGCACCTGTTGAACGTTTTTGTGGAATTTTGGAAATATTTTGAGAGCTTGTTTGGAGGTTCTAGCAGTGGAGCGCAGCTACTCCTATACCCTTGACCGGAGAGCGGTCCTCCTCTATCGGGGATGGTCGTCCTCTTGGACGGAGGGCGCAGCTTCGGCCGGGATGCACAAGGAGCAGTGAGGGAGGAAGGGGACACTTCCCTAGCCAGCCAGATCAGCCGAATCAACCCTGGCGATCAATGGGGTGACAGGTGTCGCAGCCAGATCGCCCTCACATCCCTTTTGGAGATATTTTGAAAACGTGTTTATGGTTGGCATCAAATTTGTATAATGTTTAAGACCTCTGAATTTTCTCTGAATTAGAAACGATCTTCCTCCTCCTGTCCCGAATGCTGTTATTATTTACAATCCAAATGGTCATGGGCAAAGTTACGGCTCATTAAAGTAACTATCAGTCTCTGCCAGCTTGTTGGGGTAAGATTTATAAGTAACCAACTCTCTGCTGGGTTTCCTATCTTCTAAATCCTGCAAAGAGCTAAAAAAAAAAAAAAAGACACAAAAAATTTTAAAACCCAGCAGAGTAACAGGTCTTCACCCTTAAAAATGCTTTAGATATTGACTATATCTCATGTGACTATACCACTTGGGTAAGATCTACTGTCTGAGAACAGTAGCTAGCATGTCCTTGCTTGAGTTTCTAGTAAAACACTTCTACCTGCACTGGTGTTCCGGGAAGGGTATGTGTTGTGTGGGAGGGGATTCCGCAGTCAGGTGGCTATGGCATACTTGCCAACCTCAGAGGCAGGCCTCTGTCTTTTGGTCTCAATTTGTGTTTAAATTACTAAAGTATATTTTCAAAGAGCTAAAAACATTATTCTCACACAAAGACAAAATACATATCTATCAAACATTTTATTCAACATGGTAATTAATTACATAGTCAATGAGATGGTAAAAATGTCATAAATTGGGGCATCTGGGTGGCTCTGTCAGTTCAGTGACCAATTCTTGATTTTGGTTCAGGTCATGATCTTAGGGTTGTGGGATCCAGCCCCTTTCAGGCTTCATGCTGAGGGTGGAGCCTCTTTAAGATTCCGTCTCCCGGGGATCCCTGGGTGGCTCAGCGGTTTAACGCCTGCCTTTGGCCCAGGGCACGATCCTGGAATCCCGGGATCGAGTCCCACGTCGGGTTCCCGGCATGGAGCCTGCTTCTCCCTCCTCCTGTGTCTCTGCCTCTCTCGCTCTCTCTCTCTCTCTCTCTCTTTCTCTCTCTGTATATCATAAATAAATAAATAAAATCTTAAAAAAAAAAAAAGATTCCCTCTCCCTCTGCCCGTCCTCTCTCTCTCTCTCTCTCTCTCAAAAATAAATAAATAAATAAATAAATAAATAAATAAATAAATAAATAAATAAAAAAGCTTCTGGGCACCGGGGTGGCTCAGTGATTGAGTGTCTGCCTTTGGCTCAGGTTGTGATTCTGGGGTCCTGGGGTCAAGTCCCACATCAGGCACCTGCAGGGATACTGCTTCTCCCTCTGCCTATGTCTCTGCCTCTCTCTGTGTGTCTCATGAATAAATAAATAAAATCTTTTTAAAAAACAAAGACGCTTGAAATATGGAAAAAAAAAGTTTCAACAAAGATGTTAGAATAAGATTTCTGGGGTTGTCTGTTCATCAGGCAGAAATTTGCATCTCTACTGTAAATTCTATAAGCCAACATCTCTTTCTACTGAATTATAAAATAGCTTCAGCAATAGGAAGTGAGTGTATCATGCTTTATTATAGCACTACAATGAAAGAATGCCCAGTAATCTCATTGCTTATTTCCAGTATTTATATTGTATTTCTGAAGCCATGTCTTCAAACAGTTCCCTAAAATCTTTTTTTAATTTTTTTTAATTCTTTAATTTTTTAAAAATATTTTATTTATTTATTCATGAGAGATACAGAGAGAGAGAGGCAGAGACACAGGCAGAGGGAGAAGCAGGCTCCATGCCAGGAGCCCAAAGTGGGACTCGATCCTGAGACTCCAGGATCACGCCCTGGGCCGAAGGCAGGCGCCAAACCGCTGAGCCACCCAGGGATCCCCCTTAAAATCTTTTTTAAGGAATATGAATTGCTAGCTTTTTAGCTCTTTGTTTAGAGTTATGCTTAACAGTCAAAAAAATCTGCTTTGTCTGTTATTGTTATGTTGCTTATTTTCTGATTGTGTTCCCTAAGTTCATCTTCTTTTCTTTTAACTATCCTTGCTGCTAATCCTGACCTTAACAAACACAAACCTCAGACCCAAATGACCAACCCTGATGGCCTCTATCAGATACGCAGTAGGTTCTCAAAGAGATTCTGAGAAATACACTACGCCATATCTGCCCGTAATTGAACATTTTATTAGTCTATTTGCTAGGCATTTTATTCATCTCTGTGCCATAATAATGCTGCATAATAAACTTTCCCAAAACCCAAAGTCCAAAAGCATTTATTTCTTTGCTTATGGGACTGTGGCTTGGCTTTGGCTGTGTTGGGTTCTATTGGGATTTACTGGATTTGATTCTAGCCTGAGGCTGTTTATATTTCCTCATTTTCCTTGGATTAGGAGCCATCCAGGGTATAGTCTTCTTGTACTAGATTATTAGTGGGCATACCTATGTCAAAGTGCATAGTCACTGCATCATGTTTGATAATATCCTTTTAACCAAAGCAATTTGCAGAGCAAGCCCCAATACCCAAGGAACAGGAAGTATATTTTGCCCCCCCAATGGGAAGCAGAGGGAAATTAATATTTGATTAACAAAAATTCAAACTATCACACATGTGGATTTTATAAAACATATATTCCCAATATACCAGTTCATAAGTACTGTGTCTTAGCTAAGATAAGCATCCCCTAGGGTGATCATTGCACACACATATATACACACAAATCTTTTAAGATTCTAGGTGGTTACACAGAGGTTAACAGTGATAATTGTTCTATTTCTTCAGCACTTACTCCATGACAAGCACTTGGTCAAATGTTGGGATCCATTTTCCCTGATACTTAAAATACCCCACCAAGTAAATTCTTATAAAGAAACTGAGATTCAGGGAGGGTAAGCTGTCCATAGTTCACACCATTAGTAAGTGGCAAACATGACTTTTCCTTTTTACTTATAACGTACTAATGCCAGGCACTGTACTAAATGACTTCTAGGTTTTACACCTTTTAATTATTTAAAACAGTAAGTACCCCCACTTGTTATGAGCAAACTGGGCTTAATAGGATTGGATAACATGTCAAAGATAAATTAGACAACATTACCTAGGACTTCAATATATAGTCCATGATTAGATGAAGGAATAGACCTTACTTCCATGTCTCAGGCTTTTCTGTTTCTGATAGCAATCAGTTTTGATTCCCTCATCCAATCCACATCATAACCTTAAATCATAGTAACTCTCTTCTTGCCTGTGACATTTGAGCTCTTTACCTTAACTTTGACATTTGATATAGACCCTTTATACTCTGGACCTCATTTCCACTGTGTTATGTCTACTTCACAATAATAACCTAGCTCAGGCTGTCGGTCATACCTTTTGCTCCAGCATTAGATTTGCCTATGCTTGTCCCTGAATTGTGTTCTAGTACGACAGCTCAGCAAAAATGGCCTAAATCACATTCCTTGAAGATAAGGAAAGAGCTTTCCTTTGTAATAATTTAATGGTGTGAATTAAAACAGAAAAATACCTGAAATTATATTTCACAGGGCATATCTATTCACATTATTTCATTAATAATTCATTCTTTTTAAAAAAGATTCATTTAATGCTTTTATATGCAGAACACAGAGAAGCATAGTTCAGGAATTCAGAGATGATAAGTAAATATTACTCTGAAATGAATTTACCTATTAAGAAAATTATACTCCTAGCAAAACTATAGTAAAATAAAACAGCTCGTTTCTAACCTTTGCATCTCTCCTTTTCCCGTAGTATAGACATTTGATCCCTCATTTCCCTTCTGATACTTTGTCAGTCATTATTTGTTGCTTCATTTCTGTTCTACCCAGATTCCAACATTAGGTTCAGTGATTCACTCTGCTGAATCTAAAATTACACCTTAACTCTTAAACCACTTTAGACTAAAGTAGATAGTAGATTTGTGTGATCTGAACCCCGCTACTTCGAGTCTAGGTGAACTAATATTGTCTTTCTCCTTTGCCATCTTTCCGTGAACTAATTCCTCACTGCTAACCCTCGGGCTTTCATTTTGATTCAGTGTCAAAGCTACACTTGATCTTTGGTAATAGAGCCACTATATTTAGAATCCTGCCGGTTTTTTTTTTTTTTTTTTTTTTTTTTAAGTAGACTTCATGCCCAACATGGGGCTTGTATTCAAGATCCTGAGATCAAGACTCACAGGCTCTATGACTGAGCCAGCTAGGCACACCTAGAATTCTGACTCTTGACTCCTTGATACCAGAGCCAGACTATGTTTCTATTATTTAATATTAGACAAGATTGGACCTAGAGGTTTCCACAAAGTTGTAAAATAATTATTTAGAACTTTAACATAATTAAGACACTGCTGTAAATGCTTTACAGAAACTGTGAGGGAGATAGTAGTGCTATCCCTATTTATTTATTTATTTATATTTTTTTAAAGATTTAATTTATTTATTCATGAGACACGCACACACACACACACACACACACACACACACACAGAGACATAGGCAGAGAGAGAAGCAGGCTCCATGAAGAGAGCTCAATGTGGGACTCGATTCCGGAACTCCAGGATCATGCCCTGGGCCAAAGGCAGGCGCCAAACCGCTGAGCCACCCAGGGATCCCCCTATCCCCATTTTATAGATGAGGTAACTAAGGGATAGACATAAAGAAATCCAGGCAGTCTAGGTCTGAGCTCATGCTTCTAAGTACCCTATTACCTGCTTCCTAAATTATACCTTCTACTTATTGCTACGCCTTCATTGCCAGCCACTAAGGATCTAACATTGTCCCTAGTACCTGTGACCTCATAGGGAAATGGAGTCATTGTTGACTTTCAGCCCTCCATGCTATCAGCTCTGTTTACACGTTAAGAAACTCAGATTTCTCGACAAATACTTGTCTCTGGGTAGTTTGTCTCATTTCTGTTGTTGTATTCCTGGAACTCTGAGGTTCAGATTGCTTCCTAGCATCATTATCTCCCTATTTAGAGTTTACTTTCTCAGTAGCTACATTCTGATTCTCCTTTACCTAACTAGTACTAGTCAAATGATGCTGCTTAATTCCAGTGTAGACCTTCTAGCTGGCTCCTTTCTTCTACTTATATATACATTCTTAAACATATATAGCATGAGATAAACAACAGTGGCTCAATTCAATGTCCAAGAGAGATCAACCATTATGACATCTGATCCATCTTCCAGCTTTTTCCCTTACATATGGAGGATATAGGTACATGTATATACTTATATTAAATGTGTTAATAAATATATATGAAACTACAGAAAATGGAACAATGTGTCCAAAGCAAAAATATGTTTCAACTGAATATTTTAATATTAATAAAAAATGCTTATACCTTAAATACTGGTAACTTAAGAGTGAATTAGAGATCATTGATAGATGATACAAATTTGACTTCAAAATCACATTAAATTTTTTAATTTAAATTGTAAGGTAAATGTTCACATTCATAAATATAAAAATCAAACATGTACATTCATTGAATTATTGCTCAACATTGTAGAAAAAATGTCGCGATTACAGAAGATTAATATATGTATAAAAGACTTTAGTATCAATATAATATAGAATTACCTTAAATAGTTAATTTGTCTGAATTGAAAGCAGACAACTGAGTCCTGGAATTAATTAATTTGATTCGATATTTTTTCTCCATTAACATGATGGCACTAACAGGAAAAATAAATAAAATAATAAAAGACTCAATAATCATGATGATTATATAATCCCATTTCTGGAAAAAACATTGTTTAAAGTCCTGGTTCATTGAGTACTTTTCCTGTGCTAATGCAATTTTTCATTCACTTCCCACAATCCTATGAGAAAGGCTTTGTCCCCATTTGAGAAGAAGCTGAGATTTAGAGTAGTTCAGTGATTTGTCCATGGTAACATAGCCACTAAGTAGTGGAGAGTGGAATAAGCCCCTAGTCCTTTTAAATCACTGAGTGTTCTGCACCATTAACATTCCCTCCACCTCTTATTTATGATGCCAATGTAAAATTTTTTTCCCATGATAAAAGATTTTTAAAAAACAGTAGTAAGATATAAGTGAGTAAGAGACATAAGAAATGGCAAAATTATTGATTTCTCTTTGTTATAAAGCTGAAAAAATAGCTTTTGCCAAATCATAGGCAAAACCCTGAATAAGAACTTATTATTACTTCTGTGTTTAATGTGCTATTTAAACAAAGCAATGAAAGAATACTACTTTGACTTCATTGCCTTACTATTTAAATAGGGATATTTTTCATCTAAATTTAATTTGACAGTAAAATAAAGGAGATGTTAAAATTATGAATATTTATATGCCCTTAAACTTGCTTCTCAGAATGTACCTTAGTGGGCCATGTAGCTAATATTTTCAACTAAATATACCCATATTATATCTGGGATAAATGTAGGGCTTTGTAATAGGCATTTGAAATATGTAATGTTAAACCAAGCAATATATAGTAATGCCACATTATGGATGACAAACTATTAAGTAATGGCAAAAGGCAAGATATCTTGGGGTCTTCAATTTCTAGTTGGTATTATGGGTCTAACAGGATTGTTTTTCCTTATTCACTGTAGACAGAGTGTGCACGTTATTAATATAGGGTATTTTAAAATTCATTTATTTGCTTTTGGATAATGAAAAATTCCACTAGTCACTGAAGGCAGTTTATTAGCATTAATGATAATTCAACCAGAGTAGCATGAGAGGAACAAATTATAACGTGATTTAGGTAATTATATAGTATTCTATTTTATAGGAAGAAAAATCATCTTTTAAATCTGAATACTTTTCTTATAAAATGACAAATCATACTAGATTTTAATATATTGCTAATCAGATGTTTTCATTTAAAATATGTATTTTTGTATTTTTGTAACTAATTGTTATAGAATATATATAATTTTGTTGAAAAGCTCTTATCAACATATTTCCATAAATTGGTCTGTTTGAAGGCATTTGTAGAAACTAACATTGACTTTAAAGTTATAAAATAAATTTGACCTAAAGATCTGTTGAATAGCATCTTGAATCTCTGAGGATGTGATCAAACAGAACACTGAAACTAGGTTTCCTAAATATCAGAATTTTCAGTCTGTGATTATGGAAATTGATACATAGATGATCGATGGGTAGCTATAGACATAGATATATAAAACTTTTTGTATCTTTTATGGACTGAATTGTACCCTCCTCCCCATTAATATGTTGGAGTTTTAATTCTCAGTAACTTAGAACATGATGCTATTTGGAGGCTGGACCTTTAAAAGGGTAATCAAGGTTAAACAAAGTTGCTTAAATGAGGGTGGGCCCTAATCCAGTGTGACTACTGTCCTCATAAGAAGGGGAAGAAACACTAAAGATATAGGTGAATAGAGAAAAGGTTATGTGAAGGCATAGCAACAAGGTGGCCATCTGCAAGCCAAGGAGAAGAGGTCTCAGGGGAAACGAAACCAACCAACACCTTGATCTTAGACTTCTAGCCTCCAGAACTGTTAGAAAATAAGTTTGTGTCATTTAAGCCACCACTCTGTGGCTTTGTTGTGGCAGTCCTGGCAAACTAATATAGGATCTTACCATCTATAGGAGTATTCAAATAAAATATCTATTTCAGAGGCATTAAAAAAGTTAGAAAGTACTGTTAAATATTTTTTTCTCCTTTTCCTCCTCCTTTTTTGAATAAAGATCTTATGTAGGCCATTTATTAATTTTATGACCTTAAATTTCTATTTAACTCACCATGTATTGATAATTTTATTTTTAAAAGTCAGAAGTTTATCTCTGAAATGGGTTTATTTTGCTGTAAAATTTTCAATTTTTAGTATTACATGCATAAGTATATAAAAGGCAGTTAACCTCAGGAAAATATTTGCCATTGTTTTGGGCAGGTAGAGTTAATATCTTAGTTTACGTTAAAATATAACACACATTATTAAGAAAAGTGTTGATAATAAAATTAATAAATTGGAAAAGAGAATGAATGTATAGTTTAAGCAAAATAAATATAAAAACAACTGATGAGGGGCGACTGGTTGGTTAAGCATCCAACACTTGATTTTTGGCTCAGGTCATGATCTCAGGGTTGTGAGATCAAGCCCAGAGGGCTCTGTGCTTAGTGGGGAGTCTGCTTGAAATTCTTTCTCTCTGCTCTTGCTTTTCAATGGGAAAATAATAAATAATTCCTTAGATTGAAGAAAAATTAGAATGTGTAATTTTGATCTCCAAGTTAGCTTGGTGATAAGGATCTATAAACTGTAATTCATTTTTTTCTTTTTGTTTCTGTTAAGCTAGATTCTCTGGGGAAATGTGAAGTTTACATATTTTATATGCATGATTTGTATAGAAGCCGCTGACAAGAGTTATGTGATAAGCTTTAGAAAACTTGAATGATAAACTTCAGTTCTTAAAAGATTTCACTTCAAAAACAGTTCTCTGAATCCTGTTTCCCATTTTATAAGGACACTTTTGCTGTCACAAAATATGATTTAAATATTATAGGGTCGCCTCGCTGGCTGGTTAAACGTCTGAGCTAATGTTGATCAGCTTGATCAGCTTGATCTCAGGGTAGTGGGTTTGAGCCCCATGTAGGGCTCCCTACTCAGTGGGGAGCCTGCTTCTCCCTTTTCCTCTGCCATGCTCCCTGCTTGTGCTCTATTTCTCTCTCAAATAAATAAATAAATACTTAAAAAATATGTATATATCATAAACATCAAAGACAAGGTTGTTTCCATGATTACATTAAATGTTAAATAGAATGATGAATGTATTCTGGAAAAAAATAAAACAGCACACTACTTTTAAGGGTACTAAAGCAAATATCATTCTTGCTATATTCCTAAGCAAGTTATACTTCCTAATGTGAAATGAATAATTATAAATTGTTTTATTTACATATGTGTATATATTAGTGTGTATACACATAAATATTTAAAACTTGTATCTTTGAAAACACAGCCAAATTGGACACCTGTACATTTACCAAATTATGCTATGTTTTATTCATTCACCAAAGGTTTACTCAGGGCTTATCATATATTGAGCATGCTAGGTGCTAGGTATAAATAGAACAAATAAGGTCTTGTTCTCATGAAGTTTATATATCTACTAACATATTTTATATATTTTCTCTTATGCAGCATCCTTTTTGAAATTCCTTTTAAAAATTGTAATTCCAGTATTGTTTACATACAATGTTATATTAGTTTAAGGTGTACAATTAGTATCAGGTGTGCAATTCAACAAGTCCATACATTACTCAGTGCTCATTGTGGTAAGCGTAGATAAGTGTACTATGTAATCCCCATCACCTGTCTCACCCCTTTCCCACTGTTAACTGCCAGTTTGTTCTCTACAGTTAAGAATCTTTTTCTTGGTTTGTGTAGCCCTCTTTTTCACATTTTATATTTTAAATGCAATCTACTTTTCTATATTCCTTAATAGATGTTGAGGAAAATGTTTCCAAATTTGTTCATTTGATGTGTGGCTTATTCACCTTGCTTATTTATTTGTTCATTCCGCAAATATTTATTATCAAATGGGAGCTAAGTATTTGTGGTAATTACTAAGGCTATTCACATAGACACTTGAGATTACACTTTTCTGCCCTCTGTTACTTATTTGGCTACCAAATTCTGACTGAGAGTTGTGACTTCTATCACTTCTTCATAGATTTGAAAGTCAAAATGATCCTGGAGGACCTGGCAAATGGGACCTCCATTTAGTTCATGTGGCTGAGTGGCCATATTGAATGGAGCTGCACTCCAGATTCACATTGCCTATAGAATAAAGTGAAAGGTATTTTTACTGTGTTAAGCCATGAAATTTTGGAGGTTTTTTGTAAATAAGGCATAACATATGCTGACTGATACAGCATCATTCTAGGTGCTGAGGATATAATGATGAGCAAAGCAGATAAAAACTTCTGCCTACGTGGAGATTACGTTCAAGCAGTAGAATTAAATATTAAAAATAATAATGATAAATTGATACATAGATGAAAAGTACAATAAAAATAAAATTTAGTAAGGCGATAAAGAATGGTGATAAATGCTCTAATTTTAGAGAAAATGGTCATAAAAGTCCTTTCTGCAGAAGTGATACTTGATCAGAGCCCTGACTTGAAGGAGGTCAAGAGGCTTTGATGAGTGTGTGGTAACTGTATTGTGAAAGGCCGAGCACCTGGGTTCTAAAACTAAACTGTACCGATAAAGGCCTGAGCCCACCAGTTGCTAGCTCTGGTAAATATCTGGAGAAACAGTGAAGAAATGTGGAGGTTCTGAGGCAGAAGAGTGCTCCATGTGCACTCTTGATAATAAGAGAAGAAAATCTTTAACAAAAGAATATGATTTGACTTATGATTTATAAGATCCCTTTGAATTTTTGGCAAAAAGTAAATGAGAGGAGCAAAAGTGGGAGCAGGGAAACTAGTTAGGATGCTTTTGCGGTGCTGGATAGTTGTGATAAAGGCAACAAAGGGTCAAAATATGAATATTTAGAGGTAAAGCTATCATGGTTTCACTGACATTGTGGTTATGAGCTGAAGAGTATATGGCAGGGCAAAAACAGGAAAGGGAAGAGGGAATGTAAAGAGCAATTAGGGAGAGTCCTGGAGACATGCATTAGAGGAAGGTATGCCAGGGTAAATGCCTGGAAGAAATAGAATGAGAAGTCAAATCTCATTCTGAATTCCAGAGCAGATGTGACTGTGATCTGTATTACAGGGCTAATACTCTATCAGTTTTCCTTCCTTTACAATGAGCATTATCGAAGATTCACGTAGTGCAGACTACTAATACGCTGTCCATATTCCGTTGGTAAGTTACCATTCCTGTGCTTGTAGATCCAACTCCAAATCAGTCAGCACCTTTGCCTGAGAGAATTACAGGTAAATGCGAAGTGCCAGGGAACTGATTCCCTCTAGGGGAAGCTCTTAAACAATTACTTACAGAAGCTGGTGAGTGAATAACCCAGTTCCCTAACCCCTTAAGCAGAATAACTCCAAGGTACACAGGTCAGCATTGGCACCTAGAGTTTCCTGGTGGAATTAAGCTTCAACTGTCCAGATTGGTAACAGGTTTGATCCTGTACCCTTTATATGTTTCTTCGTGGTCCCTGACTCATTTCTCCATTCTCTGATATTTCCCATTATCAGCTTCCCAAATCCCCCAGGCAGTGGATTTTTGGAAATTTAGGGTTAGGGTTAGGGTTAAGGTTAGAGTTAGAGTTCCCAAATAACTTACCAAATAAACAATTGTACTCAAATCCTTTTCTTAGGATCTACCTGTAGAAGAGTTCAAATTAAGACAGTTCATACATAGATATGAATATACTGAATATTTTCTAAAATAAAACCTGTGGTTGTTACATAGAGTCCAACACTGATGGTTTCTGGTGCAATATTGCAAAGATATTAAACTTAATCCTCAAAATAGCCACATAATATTGTAGTTGGTAGCTGCTAGAAGAGGAAATAACTATTTAAATATGATTTAAATATGATGAGGGCAACAGTTCTTTTTTTTTTTCTATTTATTGATGAATCCCCAAGACCCAGAAGAGTCCTGCTCACATACAAGTACTCAATGAGTATTTTCAAGGAACACTTAAATTAATAATAGTTTACCTCCATCTGGTAAGGATGTTACTTTTGATGGGGAACTCAGATTCAAAAGGGTATTTACCTGAGCTATAAAGGAAAAAGGAGCTTTTAAGAAAGCTCAACAGAAATAATCCCAGAAGTCAGTGGGATAGCACACTCCCCTCAATTTTGTGGATATTATAAACGTATCTTAACGATATATTAACCAAGGCTCAGAGAAGTAAAACAATTTATTCACAGTCCTCAAACTAATAAGTAAGAGACTAGATTTGAGCTCACACTTGTCTCCATTTCTCTTCACCTTAGCATTATCTTGAATATCTCTTGCGAATGGGCCAAGGTTAGGCACTTATGCGCTAGAGAGACTTCATGTAAATCCATGTTTTTTAAAACAGAGACTTTTCTTTTTAAAAATACTTGCCTTAGCTAAGGCTGCTATAATATGGTATCATAAACTTGATAGCTTAAACAATAAACATTTATTTCTCATGATTCTGGAACTGGGAAGAGCCTTCTTCCTGGTTCATAGGTGGTGCTTTCTTACTGTATCCTCACATGATGAAAAGAGAAAGAGCTCTTGTCTCTTCCTCTTTGTCTAATGACACTTATTCTATCATGGAGCCTCATGACTTCATCTAAATTTAAGTACCTCCAAAAGGCCCCACCTCCAAATACCACACTGGGGAAAGGACTTCAATGTATAAATTTTGGGGTGGACATTTATTGAAGAGACTGTCTTTACCATTACATATTCTTGCCTCATTTGGCATAGATTGACTGGTCACATAATTGTGGGTTTACTTCTGGACTCTCTATTCTGTCCTATTGATCTATGTATCTGTTTTTGTGCCAGTACCATACTATCTTGATTACTGCAACTTCACAGTATATTTTGAAATTTGGGATTATGATACCTCCAACTTTGTTCTTCCTCAAGGTTACTTTTGTTATTTGGGGTCTTTTGTGGTTCCATACAAATTTTAGTATTATTTGTTCTAGTTCTGTGAAAAATGATGTTGGTATTTTGATAGGGATTACATTAATTTGTAGATGGTTTTGCTTTGGGTAATATGGACATTTTAACAGTATTTGTTCTAATTCTTGAGCATGATTTTATTTCTTACATCAGTGTTTCACAGTTTTCAGAATATAGGTCTTTAGTGAAAGTGAAGTGTCCTTGGTTAAGTTTACTCCTGGTATTTATTTATTTATTATTTATTTATTTATTTATTTATTTATTTATTTATTTATTTATTTTTGTTTCAGTTATAATAGGATTGTTTTCTTAATTTCTCTTTCTATTACTTCATTATTAGTGTATAGAAATGCAACAGAATTCTATATATTGATTTTGTATCCTGCAACATTACTGAATTCATATATCAGTTTTAGTAGTTTTTTGATGGAGTCCTTAGGGATTTTGTATATAGTATCATGTCATCTGCAAATAGTGAAAGCTTTAGTTCTCCCTTGCCAGTTTGGCTGCCTTTTATTTCTTTTTCTTGTGAGATTTGTGTGCCTAGGACTTCCAGTACTATATTGAATAAAAGTGGTAAAAGGAGACATTCTTGTCTTGTTTCTAGCCTTAAGCTCTCAGTTTTTTACCATTGAGTATGATGTTCACTGTTTTACATATATGGTTCTTCTTACATGGGCTTTATTATGTTGAGGTATATTTCTTTTATCCCTACTTTGTTGAGGGGTTTTTTTTTTTAATCATGAATGGATAATGTACTTAGATGCATTTTCTGCATCAAGTGAAATGACTGAATGGTTTTTATCCTTTTTCTTATTTATATATCACATTGATTAATTTGTGATACTGAACCTCTCTTGAACTTGAGGAATAAATCCCACTTTATGGTGGTAAATCATTTTTTAAAAGTATCGTTGGATTCAGTTTCCCAATATTTTTTGAGGATTTCTTTATTTCTCTATGTTTATCATTGATATTGACCTTAGTTCTCTTTTTTTTGTAGTGTCTTTATCAGATATTTTGGGATCAGGATAATGCTGCCTCATAAAATGAATTTGGTAGCTTTCCTTTCTCTTCTATTTTTCTGGAATAGTTTGAGAAGAAAGGTATTAGCTCTTCTTTAAATGTTTGGTAGAATTGCCCTGTGATGCCATCTGGTCCCGGACTTTTATTTGTTGGGAGGTTTTTTGTTTTGTTTTCTGTTTTTTATTAATGTTTCAATTTCATTGCTGGTAATTGGTCTGTTCAAATTTTCCATTTCTTACTGATTCAGTTTTAGGAGATTCTGTGTTTCTAGGAATTTACCCATTTATTCTAGGTGGTTCAATTTGTTGGCATATAACTTTTCATAATATTTTCTTACAATTCTTTGTATTTCTGTGGTGTCAGTTATTTCTGCTCTTTCATTTTTTATTTCATTTGAGTTCTCTTTTCTCTTAATGAGTCTGGCTGAAGGTTTATCAGTTTTGTTGATCTTTTCAAAGAACCAGCTCCTGGTTTCATTGATCTGTTCTATTGGTTTTTGTGTATTTGTTTTTTGTTGTTGTTTGTATTTTACTTATTTCTGCTCTAACTTCCTTCTTCCTAGTGGTATGGGGTTTGTTGGTTCTTCTTTTCCTAGCTCTTTTAGGTGTAAGGTTAAGTTGTTTATTAGAGAATTCGTTGTGTGTGTGTGTTATGTGTGTGTGTTTTCATGAAATTTATTCTCGAAATTCCGTTTTCATTTTTTTATAAATTTATTTTTTTATTGGTGTTCAATTTGTCAACACATAGAATAACACCCAGTGCTCATCCCATCAAGTGCCCACCTCAGTGCCCATCACCCAGTCACCCCCACCCCCTGCCCACCTCCCCTTCCACCACCCCTAGTTCGTTTCCCAGAGTTAGGAGTCTTTCATGTTCTGTCTCCCTTTCTGATATTTCCCACTTATTTTTTCTCCTTTCCCCTTTATTCTCGTTCACTATTTTTTATATTCCCCAAATGAATGAGACCATATAATGTTTGTCCTTCTCCGATTGACTTATTTCACTCAGAATAATACCCTCCAGTTCCATCCACCTCGAAGCAAATGGTGGGTATTTGTTGTTTCTAATGGCTGAGTAATATTCCATTGTATACATAAACCACATCTTCTTTATCCATTATTAGAGAATTTCTTGCTTTTTACTTCTTGCGATAGGTATGTATTGCTATAAATTCCCTCTTAGAGCAGCTTTTGCTGCATCCCAAAGATGTTGAACTGTTTTTTATTTTTTATTTTTTTTTAAATTTCTCTCTACATATTTTTTAAGTTAATCTTTGGTTTCTTTGTGACACATTTATTGTTTAGTGCCATACTATTTAACCTCTGTGCATTTGTGTTCTATACAGATTTTTTTCTTGTGGTCTGTTTCTAGTTTTATAGTGTTTTGGTCTGAAAAGATGAGTGGAATGACTCTGATCTCTGAATTTTTTGAGACTTGTTTTGTGGCCTGTTATGTGGAGAATGTTCCATATGCACTTGAATATGTATTCTTCTATTTTAGGATGGAAGGTTCTGAATATATGTATTAAATGCATCTGGTCCAATGTGTCACTGAAAACCATAGTTTTCTTGTTGATTTTCTGTTTAAACGATCTATTCATTGATGTAATTGGGACATTACAGTCTCCTAGTATTATTGTATTACTACCAATTACTTCCTTTATGTTTGTTATTAGCTGCTTTATGTACTTGGATGCTCCCCTGTTGGGTGCATAAATATTTACAACTGTTATATATTCTTGTTGGAGTGTCCTCTTCGTGGTTATATAGGGTCCTTCTTTGTCTCTTGTTATATTTGATTTTGTCTGATGTAAGTATTGCTACCTTGGCTTTCTTTTTGCATCCATTTGCATGATGAGTGTTTTCTCTATCCCTTCACTTTCAATTTGCACGTGTCTTTAGGTGTGAAGTAAGTCTCTTATAGATAGTATATTAGATGGGTATTGTTTTCATATCCATTTTGTCACTCTATGTGTTTTGATTGGATTTCTTAGTCAATTTATATTCAAAGTAATTATTAATTGGTATATATTTATTGCCAATTTGTTTCTTGTTTTATGGTTGTTTTTTGCAGTTCTTTGCTATAGGTCCTTCCCCTCTTCTCTCTTGATTAGTTGGTTCTCTTTAGTAATGTATTTGAATTCCTTTCTGTTTATTTTTTGCATATTTGTAGTTACCATTAGGTTTGTATATAACATTTTCTGCATATAGCAGTCTATATTAACTTGGTGGTCACTTAAGTTTGAACCCATTCTTTACTGCTCTTCTCCTGTGTTTTAAATATATGGTTTTATACTTTACATATTTTAATTTTGTGAGTCCCTTGACTGATTTTTATAGATATGTTTTTACTGTTTTTGTGCTTTCTACTGTTCTTAATCTTACATATGTTCTTTTCTTTCCACTCAAAGAGTCCCTTTTGCCATTTTTTGTATGGCTAGTTTTGTGCTGAATTCCTTTAACTTTTTTGTCAAGTAAACTATATCTCCTTCTGTTTTGAATGATAGCCTTGCTGGGTACAGTATTCTTGGCTGCAGATTTTTGTTTGTTTGTTTCAGCATTTTGACTCTATCATGGCACTCCCTTCTGCCCTGCAAGGTTCTGTTGAAAAATCAGCTGATAGCCTTATGATTTTCCCCTATAACTAACTATGTATTTTTCTCTTGCTGCTTTATAAAATTCTCTTTTTATCTCTACTTTTTGCTATTTTAGTCACCAAGTGTCTTTGTGTGGGCCATTTTGGATTGATTTTGTTGGGGTCTATCTGTGACTCTGTGACTATTTCTGTTTCCTCCCCCAGATTCAGAAATTTTCAACTATTATATCTTCAGATAAATTTTCTGTCCCTATTCGTTTTTCTCGTTTTGGGATACCTATAATGCAAATGTTACTATATGTGATAGTGTCATTGAGTTACCTTAATTGATTCTTATTTTTTATTATTTTTTTCCTCTCACCTGCTCAGCCTGATGGCTTCCCATTACTCTGTCCTCCAAGTCACTGTTCCATTCTTCTCCCTCTTTTCTATTTATCACCCCTAGTGAGTTTTTTTTTAGTATCAGCCATTGAGTTCTTTCTTAGTTTTTATGTTTTCTATTCCTTTGTTGAGGGACCCACTGAGATTTTCCACTCATTTTTCAAGTTCAGTATCTTTCTGACCATTATTTTAAATTTTCTCTCAGGCATATTGCTTAACTACATTTTGTTTAGCTCTCTTGCTGTAATCTTGTCATGTCTTTCATTGAGGACATATTCTCTGTCTCCTAATTTTGCCTAGCTCTCTGTGTCTGTTTTTTTGTGTTAGGAAAGTCCACTGCCCCCTACTCTTGAAAGTAGTGACCTTATGAAGAATGCAATGCAGTGTCCCTGATCATTGGAACCTAGTATTTCAGCAGTGTCCTACATGTGTTGCATGTGCCCTACTATTTTGGTTGACTTGTGTTGCCCAGTTTGGTCATCTACAAAGGTTCTGTTTGTCTGTTGTGAGCAGGGCTGGATCCTTTTGTTGTTAGTTGGCCAGTCTGGGGCTGCTTTGAGCTTGAGTTGGGTCAAGCCTGGCATTTTCCAGAACTGTGGTAGCACTGAACCGCAGGGTGCTCTGTGTTTTACCCTGAGCAGTTTTTATGAATTAGTGGCCTTGCAGTCAGACCAGATATCTGCCCCTTTGATACTTCTGGAGCTACAGTGGAGCTGATATGTGTGGTTATTGCCCCTTCTTCCCAGGGCAGGAGTCATTTTAGAGTAGTGCTGGGACCTGTCAGGTCTACTTGTATAATGCCATGCTTGTGGTGTGCTTTGGACAGATTCCTGCTGAAGGTGGGTGGTTAAGGCGGGTCTTCAGCAGAATATGGGTCTGGGCCCACTGTGTTTACAAGGTTTGTCCCGATCTGCTGTGGACAGGGACCTGTAACCACTTTGGAAAACTACTAAAGCAGGATTGGAAGGTGTAGGCCTGCAGGAAAATGCAGGGGCAAGGTATGCTGTTAGCAAGATGGGTGGAGAATGTTGGCACTGTTTCCTGCAAGTGTCCCTTTATCTAAGCTGGGGCTAGAGGAGGGAAATGTCATCTGACAGCTCTTTTGTTTTGGTGAAGTCTCCTAAAGATCCCTGCCCATCCTATGCATGTTCTGAGATTAGTAAATAAATCTTCCTGTATACTCCAAGACTCGTTCTTTTGTTTCTACTTTTTAAAAAGATTTTATTTATTTTAGAGAGAATGAGCATCTCAAGCAGACCCTGCACTAAGTGCAGAGCCCAACTCGGGGCTTGATCCAACTACCCTGAGATCATGACCTGAGCCAAAACCAAGAGTCAGATGTTCAACTGACTGAGCCACCCAGGCACCCCTACTCTAGGGCTTTTACAAACTGTTGCTTCTATGCTGTACCTCAGTGGGATTGCTTTTTATGCCATCTTTTTTAGGGTGAGAGCTTAGTTTCCATGCCCACCAGCTTCCCAGAGCTGAGCCCACTAATTTTTAAAATTCCAGATGGTGAGCCCCATGTATTGTAAGAACTCACAAAGATAAGCCTCTCTGGTTTTCAAAGCCAAATGTTAGAGAGATTTATCTTCCCAGTGAAGGCTCCTCATGCCTGTGGTGCCTGGCATAGGGTCTGCCCTTCTTTCTCCATGCTTGTGGGGTGTCTGCCTCCCATGCATAGTCTTGCAGATAAGTTTGGCTCCCAATCATTTTCTCTGCCCTTTCTACCATTTTCACTGTGGCCTCTTCTTTATGTACTTGGGATGTTTTCTGGGTTATTTACACTAATGTGGGTGTGATCTACGTGTATCTGTGGGACAAGGAAAGCTTAGGATCTTCCTATTCTGCCATCTTGCCTGGAAATCCCCCACTTCTTATTTTAACAAATAAATCGTAACACATGAAAAGTCCTGCAAAATATGAAAAATAACAGCATACTTAAATGAAAGCGCCTGAAGTAAACAAACTGTTATCAAGAAAGAAGGTAAAATTCAACTAACAGATGTTTCCACAAAGGAGAAAAGAGGGTCATTCCTTTGAACCTAAGATGCTGAAAAGAGCAAGAAGCGATCTTCTCTAATAAGACTTCTATGAAAGTTCCCGAGTCTTGAGACCCTAGAGCCAAAACAAAACAAAGCAGAATAGATAAACAAGAAATGGACAGAGTCCTTAGAAGCAGACCAATGAACTCACACTTACTTGCATCCTCAGGCTGAGCACGATTCATACTCACATAAGTGCATCTAAGTGCATCTCCTCTGGTGTTCCATGACCTCAAACAACCACTCTCTCCTCAGTCTTTCATTTCCGTCAGCAGCATGACTTACATTATGCATATTCATTCTACACCTGCCTCCACCACAGAGACCCAAGCACATTCTATCATGAATCACTACCATAACCTTTTCATAGTTGGGAGTATTTTGAAATAAAAGCAAGGAAGAAGTAGAGATTTTTTGAATTCCCTTTTGGCCCTTAGATAATATCAGTTAGGGTATCAGATTTTTATGGAGGACATCTCATGTCTTTTAAAAAATTTACATATCATTTTCTTTGTCTAAAAAACATGTTTCTGTAACTCTAGTTTCCATAGTCTAATCTTAGGTTTTCCTCTTTACATACTACAAAAATCGTTTTTATAATGCTGCTAATTTTGTGAACTTCATTGTAAGTAACTTGAATAGAAAACTCAATATATGACCTCAAACGTCTCTTCTGTCACTGAAATTCTCTGATCTTCTGCCTAATTCTTTCTTGAACTCTCTTCAGAATTGCTCATTATTAGAAATACTGTAAATGTCTTGTTTTAACACTGTTTACTGATAGTACTGAGCCCCAGGGACCCTAGTATCACAAGGCTTCAGTGTATTCAAGCAAGACTAACAATCCAAAAGAATTTACGAAAAGAAATAACCAAAAGAATTTAAAGCAAGAGATAACTTAGAAATATCACAAAACAGAATAAGCACTAAAGGCAAGGGAACAGAGATTGTGTATTTGAGCTACTAGACATTCTTTTATCATATACGTAGTCTTTAATATGTTAGTTAAATAAAATTAAACATCCAGGTATTTTTCTCCAATGTATATTTCATCTTACAATTTACTGTTCTTTTTTCCTTAGTGGATCATCTATGGTACTTATTTGCCTGGGTATCACACAGTTTGGCACATAATCACATGCTGTTTATATGAATCTCTAAATGCTTGTCTCCTTGGGAGATTACAGCAAATTGAATTTGCTAGTCTTTTTTCTTTCTTCCTTTCTTCCTTCCTTCCTTCTTCCTTCCTTCCTTTCTTTCTTTCTTCTTTCTTCTTTCTTTCTTTCTTTCTTTCTTTCTTTCTTTCTTTCTTTCTTTCTTTCTTTTTCTTTTTCAGCTACAGTACTAAATAAACCATTATTATACTTCTCATTTTAACCAATAGTTCTGGGCACAATACCTGTTCATAATAAATTCCCTAATATTGGTTGAGTTAATAAATAAATGCATAAGTACCGATTGGTTTGAATTAAAATGAAATGCATGCTGGACAAGAATTACTGTTCATAGAAATCAATTAAAATCTTGTTGCTGTCTGAGCCATTTACATGCCATTCATCCTTAGATGTGTATCCTTGAGAAAGTGCTAGGTGGCAAGTATTATTAACTGCTCTTCTTATATCATCTCACTTAATCCTCGCAATAACCCTAAGGGAATAATTAGTCATAAATCCTTTATTGCAATTGATAGAAAAGTCAAATGAAATTGGCTTACACAATAAAGAGGTTATGGCATAACTTCATCCAAGGCACACATGGTCAAGGATAAATCTCCCAGCTCTCTATTATTTAGATAGGTTCCTTGTAGTGGCTTTGAGTAGCTTTAGATTCTCCTCTCTGGTTGCAAGGTGATTATACTTAAAACAACTTCATGCCTTCAAAACATTGGAAATGTATGAAGCCTTCATTCTAAGAACTGTCAGCAAATGTTTTTCCAGATGAGTACTATGTACCCATCCTGAACCAATTGCTGTAAATAATAGGCTGGGGTATATTACTGATTTAAGCTAATCAGTATCTCCTGGAATGGAGGGATGTCCGATCACTTGGAATCATGTAGATTTAGTGTGTATATCGGGATATGGGGGTGGGATTGACAGGAATATAAAAGTATACTCATTAAGGAAACAGAAATGGATACTAGAATGCAAAATAAAAGAAAACCACTATATTCAGTACCTCTGTTTTAAAGATAAGGAAACAAGGATTCAAAGGGCTTATGTCATTTTCCCAAGACCACACAGCTAATACTGGCAGAAGTGCAATTCAAAATCAAGTCTGTCTCTAACTCCAGTATATTACATGACCTCCCTTAAATATTTATTACTGCCCTCAGCTCTGTATTCGGCCATCACAAAAGTGCTTCTAAAGTATCTTCTGCCAATGAAAGAGCATCCTGTGAACTATTAGTACTAGTAATAAATATCCTTTCTTTTTATAATACAACTTTATTCTGAATGATGTGTCTCTACCCTGCTATTCATTCATATTTAAATGAGAAAAGTATCCTCACTAATTTTTCCTCCAGGAGCTAATTCCTACCCATTTATATTTTAGGATGATGCTGATAGGAAAAAAATGTACAGAAAAGAAAAAAGAATTATGTGTCCAAGCAGCAGTGACAGAAAGTTGGTAGGGGCCATGGGATACCTGAGTGGCTCAGTCAGTTGAGCATCTGATTCTTGATTTCGGCTCAGGTCATGATCTCAGGGTGGGGGGATAGAGCCCCATATCAGGCTCCACGCTGTGCATGGAGTCTGCTTAGTATTCTCTTTCTGCCCCTCTGCCCACTTGCTGGCATGGTGACTCACTCTCTCTCTAAATAAATTAACTTAAATTAAAAAAAAAAAAGAAAATTGGTAGGTGCCATATTTATCATAGCAAATATATTAGAGCATTAACCAATGTAATCAGTGTAGGATTTATTTTTTATTTGATAATTTTTATGAGTCCACAGGAGTAGCTTAAGGTAAAGAAAATTGTCCCATTCTGGGGAATGTTATTGTTCACTCTGATATTCCATAGCTGCAAAACTTCACTGTTGAGCTGAATACATCAATCTAATTGATTAGAATACTTGTAAAACAAAACAAAACAAAACAAAACCTCATAAAACTTGACCAGTTTAATTTTAGACATGTTAAATATACCTAAATACTTATAATTTGAAGAGCATGTATTCAGGCCATTTTCCCTAAAGTAATATTTATTAAATCGTGAAGGTATTTTCTTTGTCTAATGCTTTCCACTAATGGCAAAGAGAATTTTTAGGTCAGGTTTTGATACATTTTTAGGATACTGCTTTCTTTGTCATTTTCTCTCACCTTTTATGAGGAATATTGCTTCACTGATGTGTTTCTATTGTTTTATTGTTTTTAGAGAGGGAGAGGGGCAAAGAGAGAAGGAAATAAATCCAAAGCAGACTCTATGCCCAACACAAACCCCACTGTGGGGCTTGATCTCAGGGCCCTGAGACCATGACTTGAGCCAAAACCAAGAGTTGAAAGTTTAACTGACTGAGCCACCCAGGCATCCTGCTTCACTGGTGTTTCTTATCCAGGATTATATTGACCAGTTTTAATCTCAATATTTTTTAATATACTTTTAAAGCTAATGTTTCTAAGTATTTCAATTTTAGAAGAAGACTAAATTCAGACAAGTTAGTCTAAAAATCTCTATGTCTTCAATTTTATAATTTTAAACATTAATTATTTCTAAAACAAGAACATTAAAGAAAACATAGAAAGAGTACATATATGAACATATGTTAAAATATTTTATGCACCTGGATCTGTTAGAGAATCACTAAACCAAGGAAGCCTGCAGAGCCAAGGAGAGCATAGAGGAAGAGGTGGAGGTTATCAGACCTAGAGAGAGGAGTCCCCAGTTAGACAACAAATCACAAGGACTAAAACACATCTTAAAATCTTAGAAACAGAGTCACCCATCAAATCTGGCCATAGAGGGACTAGCATTGTGTGACATGAAAAATGTTACAGACTGAATGTTGTATTAGTTCAAGCAGAATGCTGTTAACAAGTACCTAAAAATATGGGAGTAACTTAAGAACTGGGTAATGGATAGAGGCTAGAGGAGTCTTGAGGTACATGCTAAGGATAACCTAGATTGCTGTGAAGGGAGTGTTGGTAGAAATATGGAGGCTAAAGGCCATTCTGGTGATGTTTCAGAAAAGACAAAATTATCATTGCCAGTAGAGAAAAGACAATCCATGTATGTTATAAAGAGTCAAAGAATTTGGCTGAACTGTTCTTGTATTTTGTAGGAAATAAGATCATGAAACTGGATAGTTAACTTAAAAGATTTCTAAGCATAATGTTGAAGTGTTTACCACAAAATGCAAAAGAAGAGAGACAAAATGAAAGAAACTTACACCAAAAAGGAACCAGAACTTGAACTTAAAGATTTGGAGAATTCTCAGCTTCTTCATATTGCAATATATTAGAGAGCAAGTTCTAAGAACACCAAAAGTGTGTTTGACTACCACTTGATAAAGAGATTATGAGATTATATGACCAGAAACCGCCAGTTTGTATTGAAGGAGTAGGAGATGAACAAAATGAAGGAAGGCTATCAGACTTAGATTCTACAGGATTAGACAACAGAGCTATCTGGCTGTGAACATCTCACCCTTCAAGAAAAACGAAGGATGACACCACGCAATTCATAGATCTGAAGAGCTGCCCAAGGGACAGGGCTGATTCCTGCTAGTTTCAAAGAGTAGGGCCTCTGTTTTTGGTGTGGCAGTATACTATCACCCAGTTACTGTGGGTCAAGGGCAAAGACCGTTGCTCGAGGGGTAACCTGCCCCACACTAAATGTGCAAGGTCTCCACATGGAGCCATAGGGGTAAGGCTGCCATCCAAGGGAGACTGAAGGGCATTGTAGAGATGGTTTTTTTTTTTTTTTTTTTTTTTTTTTTTGAGCCTTAGGATTAATGGAGTTTGCCCTAAGTTTAGACTTACTTGAGACCTGTCACCCCTTTCTTCTTTCCAGTTTCTTTTATTTGGAATGGGAATGTCTGTCCTATGCCTGTCCTATTGTTGTATTTTGGAAGCACATGTTTTGTCTGGTTTCACAGGTTCACAGCTGGAGAGGAACTTTGCCTCAGGATAAACCATACCTCAAGTCTCATTGGTAACTGATTTAGATAATAGATGAGACTTTAGGCTTTTGTTTTGATGTTAGATTAAACTAAACTTTTGGGGAAGAACTCCTGGGTGGCTCAGCAGTTGAGTGTCTGCCTTTGACTCAAGATGGAGTCTGGGATGGAGTCCCACATCAGGCTTCTTGCAGGGAGCTTTTTTCTCCTTCTGCCTGTGTCTGCTTCTCTCTGTGTGTCTCTAATGAATGGATAAATAAAATCTTAAAAAAACAAACAAACACAAACTTTTGGGGCTGTTGGGATAAGATGAATATATTTTACATGACAGAAGGTAATGGATTTGGGGGCCAGGGGTAGAATGTTATGGACTGAATGTATTATCATATATTGAAGCCCTAATTTGAAGTGTGGCTATATTTGGAGTAAGAAAGGAAAGTTAAATGAGGTCCTATAGGTGGGGCCCTGATTTGATAATATTAGTATTCTCAGAAGAAGAGATACCAGAGATCTCTCTATTAGCACCGTGTAAAGACACTAAGAGCCAGGAAGAGAGTACTCACTAGTATCCTACCATGCTAGCACCCTAATATTAGACTTTTAGCCTCTAGAACTATAAGAAAATAAATACCTGTTGTTTAAGCCCCCCCAATCTGTGACTTTTTCTTATAACAGCCTGAGCAGATTAATGCAGGAAGGTGACTAAATTCAAATTGCAAGGGAAAAATCACAGATCATTGGCATAATTTTATTTATAATTTTGATATCACTACAAAACATCTGTCAAAGCCACCATACCAAGACCCCCATGAAAACTTGTGGACCATATACATCTGGATTTATTAAACTTGGCGAGTAAGGGTTAGTTCCCATCTTTGCAGAAGGAAATTAAAAAGAATCATACAGAGTTTGTGGGGTTGGGGTAAGTAACAGACATGATGGTTTCAGGACAGATGCTTGTTAATGAGGTCTGGGCAAGGACTGATCAGAATTTGTAAGCTGAGTGAGTTGGTAAAACTGTCCATGATCTTATATTTAGAGCACATGAACCTATGCTATCTATAGAGTTAACCATTAAATCAGTTTGTGTTTATATCCAGTAAAATATATATGTGAATAAGCTGGTGTTAAAATAATTTAAACTTTAGATAGTTTTTCTGTCAAGACATGATTTGTACAGTTTATCCACATTGCAAATCATAGTAGAATTTTGTGATTTGTCTTTTATTTTTTATCTGATGCTCAGAATAGTATCATCCCTTTTCAATTTACTCTTTATCCACATCCCTTTCATAGATTTAGGCTAGATCTTTTAATCTCTTGATTTAAATATTTTATAATTCACTTAAAAGTCAAGATAAACTCATATTCTTTTCCCTCCAGTTTTAGTGAGATATAACTGACATTAAACATTGTGTAAATGTAAATTAAATGAGATGTTGATTTGATACAAATATATTGCAAAATGTTTACCGTCGTAGGATTAGCTAACATTTCTATCAAGTCAAATAATTACCATTTCTTTTTTGTGGTGGAAATGGTTAAGATCTACTCTCTTAGTATCTTGTAAGTGATAATACAGTATTAGTAAGTATAATCATGTACATGAGATCTACAGGACTTATTCATCTTATAACTAGAAGTTTGTATCCTCTGACCAATATCTTCCCATTTCTCCCATACCCTAACCTCTGGTAGCCATCATTCTACCCTTTGTTTCTATGAGTTAGGCTTCTATAGATTCCATGTGATAAGTCAAATAATACAGTATTTGTCTTTCTCTAACTTATTTCACTTAGTATAATACCCTATAATACCTATAAGTCCATTGATGTTGCAAATGGCAGGATGTTTTTCTTTCTTGTGATTGAATAATATACCATTGTGTGTATACACATATATATATATATATATATCACATCTGCTTTATCCATTCACCCTGTGACACTTAGCTTATTTCCATCTTGCTAATTTGATAGCTTCAATAAACATGGGAGTGCAGATATCTCTTCAAGATCTTATTTTCATTTCTTTTGAATATATATTCCAGAAGTAGGATTGTGGGATCATAAGGTAGTTTTTTTAAGGAACCTCCATACTGAAAAAAAAAAAAAAAAAAAGGAACCTCCATACTCTTTTCCATAGTTGTGGTACAAGTTTACATTTCCACCAACAATACAAAAGTTTGCCTGTTCTCCACATCCTTGCCAACACATATTATTTCTTTTGATGATAACCATTCCAACAGGTGATTGCTCATGATGGTCTTGATTTGCATCTCCCTAATGGATAGTGATGTCAAATGCCTTTTCACATACCTGATGGCTATTTGTAGATCTTCTTTGGAAAAATGTTTATAAACTATTATACTCTTCATCACATTTGTTTAGTGACTCTTGTCTGTTCTAGACTTCCTTTTCCTATAAACTTTGACTCTAAGCCCTCTTTTCACTTGGTTAAAAAATTTCCAATTTTATAAATTCTGATTAAATCCTCTGAAATGTAACTTCCCTCAATATTTTGAGATTTTCAAATACTGGCAGCTTACTAAATATGTGTTTCTTATATCAAAGTATTAGATTCAAGATTATTAAATAGATAATTTAGGATAAAATAGCTAGAAATTTAGGATAAAAATAATTCCTATTATTTTTAAATTAAATATGTATTTATTATTACATAAAATTATGATTTTTAGAGTATTTACAATTAGACTTAAAATTATATTTGCTTGGATCACAGTAGTGGTAGTAGTCCCATAGATCTTTGGGGATGCAAATTAATTTTGTTTTGCTATTTTTTAAAAATGTTATTTATTTATTTGAGAGAAGGAGAGAGCATAAGCTGAGTGAGGGGCAGAGGGAGAAGCAGACTCCCCACTGAGCAGGGAAGCCAATGTGGGGCTCTATCCCAGGACTCCAGGACTCAGAATCATAACCTGAGCTGAAGGCAGATGCCCAACCGATGGAGCCACCCAGAAACCCCTCATTTGCTATTAATTAGACTCTGGATGGAAAATTTGATAAGTATTGATACAGCAGAATCATCATTATTAAATAGAGTCTAACTTATTTACAAGATTTTTGTAAGGTTTAATATTTTTTAATGTTTGAAATTTTCATACTTTTATAGTTTTGACAGACCAAGTCAATATTTTATTTGAAATATTAGGAAAAGGGGTATCTGGCATAAAATCATAGCTAAAATGCACACCTTAGGGGCACCTGCATGGCTCAGTGGTTGAGCATCTGCTTTCGGCTGGAGGCGTGGTCCCGGGGTCCTGGGATCCAGCCCCCCATCAGGCTCCCTGCAGGGATCCTGCTTTTCCCTCTGCCTGTGTCTCTGCCCCTCTCTGTTTCTCTCATGAATAAATAAATAAAAATCTTAAAAAATAAAATAAAATGCACACTTTTTTACATTGGAATAAATAAGAACAAACTTAGAAATCTTTGTCTTGACATTTTCTTAGCTAATATGACAGATCAATGACATTTTTGCCTTTTTTTCTGCCAGTTTACCTTGCTCAGGAGTCCTATCTTTCTGCAATGCCAACAGAGAATTTTGATTATAAGAAACCAATTATTCTTGATATTAGTCATTGTATTTTTATCTGATTGAAGAAAATAAAAAAGTGATTTTTCTAAAATTATGTCACTGTAGTATAGGAGGAGTACTAGTGATATTTATATTTAATATTTGTTTTTAAGAAATGTAAACTATAAGCATTTGTAACATTATGTGATAGATTTGATTTGTTTCTTTTCCATTATTGCGACTCTCACATATTACCATTTGAGGCTGATAGTTTAGCTACAAATTTTAAGCTTTGAAAAGAATGGGAAATGAGAAGCCATAATAACACATAAGGAACTTAATGAGATTCAACTCCTAGATTTGGCATAAGTCAACAGGATGGTTTTGTTTTTGTTTTCTTGAAAACAAACAAAGCAACAGCTGTGGCTAGACACAGCATATCTAAGTTGGAAAATGAGATATTGAACACTGGGATGAAGTACGAAATTCATATTTTATAAATTTGCTAAGGCTTTCATTTACCAATCCATGAGGTCAGAACTTAAAAGTTACTACACTTTGGTAAGGTTTAAAAAAAAATTAGGTTCACTGTTTTCAGGCAGATCCTGAAATTCTGAGAATATGAAATCATCTAACTAGTGTGTGTGTGTAGGGTGAGTGTTTGTGTGTGTGTGTGCATGTACACACAATCTCTTAACAGTTGTCTTCTAGTTTCTTCTTAAATATTTCAGCAAAAGTAAACCTAGGACTCCCCAGTATGAGACAGCTTGAATTACTTGGACATATAGTCAATATGGATATTTGTCAATGTTTGCCATTTATGTGTACTTCATCTAAATGTGAAATGCTCTGGGGTATAATGTTTTAAAGGAAAATTAAAGAAAAAGATAAAGATCTGTTTATCTCCACTCAAAATGCACTCTATCTCTGACAGAACATTTGAAAAGATGGAGAAACTAAGCCATCTGGAAGTTTGTAAGAATTTAGAATTGTGAACTATTGAGTAGATTTCTGATCTAAAAGTAAAAGACTAACTTTAATGAAGAAATAATGTCTTAAAGTTAGATGAGTGAGATTACTTTTGAGATGAAGTAGTAAGAGACACTAGCAGTTCCAGATGCATAAGACTAAAATTGGAGATGTTACCCTGTTCTAAATTTATGGCAATTGTTTTTAATCTCTATGTTGGAGTCTCGGATGTTTGAAGTGTTAGAAGCTCCCCAGGTGATTCTAATCTCTATCTAGTTTATTGAAAACACTAAACTGGAAAAGTAGATATTCCATTTGCCAGGAAAGAGAGAGAGAGAGCTGAGATTGGGAGGTAGGGAAAGCAAAGAAAGGGATAGAGAAAAATTGGTGAGGAGGGAGATAATTTGGGAATATATAAAACATTAATATCATAAATCTTATAGTTCTAGCAGTTGATTATTGATTCCTCAGAACCTTAAGTGGCTTAGAATGCCCAGAAAATGTCTTGTTCCTAGATTTGTAGACCCAAGTGAGATCTTGAAGTATAAATGGGCTTTAAAGATTGTGGGACATATGAAACCATCAAAGCATCAGATCTCAAAGCATCTCTTTGCTCCCATGCTCATTGCAGCAGTATTCAGTTATTCACAATAACCAAGGTATGGAAACAACCTAAGTGTCAATGAATGGATCAAGAAAATATGGTATCCATATAGAGTGGGATATTATTCAGCATAAAAAGAAGGAAATCCTGACATTTCTGACAACATGGAGGAAGGTGGAGGGCATTATGCTAGGTGAAATGAGCCAAATAGAGAAAGACAAATACTGTGTAGTTTACTTATATGTGGAATAATCAATAAGTAAATAAATAAATAAATAAATAAATAAATAAATAAATAAATCTGAACTCACAGAAACAGAGAGAAGAAAAGTGTTTTCCACGACAAAGGGTGAGGGGAAATAGGGAGAGGGTGATAAAAAGTGCAAACTTTCAGTTATAAGATGAATAATGTCTGAGGATCCACTGTATAACATGATGATGTAGTTAACACTGCATTGTGTAGTTGAAAATTACTAGAAGAGTAGAATTTAAATGTTCCCACCAAAAAAAAAAGGATAAATATGTGAGGTGATTGATGTATTAATTATCTAGATGGATAGAATCCTTTTATTGTATATACATATATAAAATAATCGCATTGTACACTGTAATTATTTTATAATTTTGTATGTCAGTTCTACCTTAATAAAACTAAAAAAAAAAAAAAGGTTGCAGGACATAATGAAATGGATCCTTAGTTGTCACACTATTCCTATGGCAGATTGAATGTATTAATTAGTCCTTTTAAAAATTAAGCAGCTCTACAATGTAGACGAGAGTGCTTGCAGATGGAGAGTATAGTGTAATATTTCCTAAGTTTCTGGGAAACAACTGCAACTATAAGATATAGGAACACCACCCTAGGAACACCACCCTGACAAGGACCTGAACTATTTACCCCAAGGGCATCAATGATATGAATTGCACTCACTGGGTCAAAATGAACTACACAGTAACACATATTCTTATTAAAATACGATGTGTGTAACCAAACACAATATTTCAAGCTCATATTGGCCATTACAGGAAATAAAAACATGTCTATCTTGATCTGGATATTATATAGCTCTTAATGCTACCAAAGACTACATTAACATTTCTGGCTCCTTTGTCAGGCTCTGTAGTTATTTTGAGCTTGCAGTCAATACTCCTCACCCATTGGGGAGTTTTCTGAAAGCATGTCCAGGTTGCTCCTACTTCAGCATCAGGTGAAGTACTTTCTGCAGGTTCAGATTCTTGGACTCAAGATACTAAATTAGAATCTTGGAAGGTAGGGCTCAAAGTATATACAAGTACCATACACTCCTTAGGTCTTTCTAATGTACTGTGTTTGAGAACAGTTTTTATGTGCCACTAGAAAAGTTAGAAGGGCTATTACCACCAGTAAATATGTAGATTTGAGATGAATTTGGCATTTATGGAGAACAATAAGGAAATTAATCAAAGACAGACCTTAGTTGAGTCTGATACTAGTTGGTGTAACGCTTGTGGAAAGAAGAAAAGAAATAAATTAAGAAGCTTTACTTGGGGCCAGAAGAGCAATCCATTTTGGAAAACAAATATAAAGCAGGTATCATGACACACAGGCAAGAAAAATAAGAAGGCATATTTAAGAGAAATGAGATATTTTAAGATAGTGACTGCACTGTAACTGTGTTGTGCTGCTTCAGAAAAAGACATGATCAAAGACAATTATTTCCAATAACTCGTGGACCCAATCTTGTTCCTAATGTTTTGCAATTCTAATACAATTCTAGGATTAGTTCCCATTCCCATATTTAAGAGCTGTTATTTTAAATATTTAAATTCTATTTTTTCACAATTTGCCTACACTGTGTATCAGCTTCTTTTGTTAAAAAAAATACATATATTTTTAAAGTTCTAAACTTGATAGAAATTAAGCCAAATCTTTTTTTTTTTTTTAGATTTTATTTATTTATTCATGACAGACACACACACAGAGAGAGAGAGAGAGGCAGAGACATAGGCAGAGGGAGAAGCAGGCTTGCTGCAGGGAGCCTGATGTGGGACTTGATCCCAGGACCCTGGGATCACACCTTGAGCCAAAGGCAGACGCTCAACCACTGAGCCACCCAGGCATCCCTAAAAAAATTACTTGTATTGAGGTATAATTGACATACAATATTATATTAGTTGCAGAAGTACAACTTAATGATTCAATAATTGTATATATTACAAAATGACCACCACAATAAGTCTAGTTAACATCTGTTATCACACATAATTTTTTTCTTGTGATGAGAATTATTTTTTCACATTATTAAGTTTGTTATTTTAATTCCAGTATAGTTAACTATTAGTTTCAGGTGTATAATATAGTGATGCAACAATTCTACACATTACTCGGTACTTGTAATAAGAGCTTTTAATATGCACTCTCTAATTTTCAGTCGTTATAGTATACTAACTATAGTTACCATTCTGTACATTATTTATACCATGAGATTTATTTTATAACTAGAAATTTGTGTCTTATGGACTCCCTTCATAGATATCACCCCACCCCCTTCAGGCAGCTACCAGTCTATTATTCTCTGTATTTATGGGCTTGGGGATGTGGTGTTTTGTTTTGTTTTGTTTTGTTTTATTCCAAATATAAGTGAGTAGATAAGTGTTTCTTAAACTTTACTCTGATCAGATCACAATTGCAGAATCCCAGACTCTACACTCAGGAACAAAATTTTTTACATTCTTTATAAACAGTCACTCAGGTGGTTTTGTGAGGAAGTTATTATACATCAAACAGTCCTCTTGATCCTGTCCCCTTGCTTCTTCCAGGACAGTCCTCCTTTCAAGTTTTCCCTTTCTACTTGAATCTAACTTCTCTGTTGCCTTAGATTCTTCTTAGTATGAATATATTTAAGAAACTTGTATCATAAGATTATTTCCTTTTAAACTTGTGTTAGGGGGTGCCTGGGTGGCTCAACTGGTTATGTGTCTGCTTCAGCTTGGGTCATGATCTGAGATTGAGCCTCTCATGAGGCTCCCTGCTCAGCAGAAGAGTCTGCTTTTCCCTTTCTCTTTCCCTCTGCCTCTTCCCCTGCTTGTGCTCCCACTCTCATGCTCTCTCTCTCAAATAAAAAAATAAATAAAATCTTAAACTTGTATTTGTTTCCTAGAGTTGTCATAACAAATTACCCACAAACTGGCTGGCTTAAAACCACAGAAATTTACCTTCTCACAGTTATGGAGCCTAGAAGTCTGAAACTGAGACACTGGAAGGCTATGCTTCTTCTAAAGCCTCTAGGGAAGGATTTTTCCTTCTCTCTTCCAGCTTCCGGTAGCCTCAGGCATCCCTTGGCTTTTCAGCAGAACTCCAATCTCTGCCTCAGTCTTCAGATGACTGTTTTGTCTTCCTTTTTTGTCTTCATGTGTCTGTCTTCACATGGTGTTCTCTTCTCTGTTTCCATTTTTTCCCATGTTCCATTTTCCTGTGCTTCTGTGTTTCTGGTCATTTTGGACTAGTGCCCACCCTAATATAATATGACCTCATTCTAACCCGATTACATCTGCAAGGTCTTATTCCCAAATAAAGTCACATGCATCTCTACCAGGAGTTAGGACTTGAATATATCTTTTGGGGGACATAATTCAACCTATAACGAAACCGTATGTCACAATCTAGTTTTTTTTTCTCCAACTCTCTCTGTTCTGCAGCTAAGATTCTGGAACAAGTGGTCTATGCTCATTGGTATTTTTTTGTCTCCACCTGTAATCTGGCTTTGAAGCCCACTGGCCCATTGAAACTGTGTTTGTGGAGTACCTTTTGAACTCTTCACTGACAAATCCGAAGGGTACTTGTTAGTTCTTGTCTTGATATCTTTGCTGTACTCCAGAGTATAGCGCATTCTCTTCTTAAAGCTCCTGCTATTTGAATAAATCTAAAACAACCCGATTACATACAACTTTTAGTTTCACTTCAGTAGATAGATATCACCATGAAGGAAGCTATAATAAAAGTAAATCTTAGATAAAATTATGCCACATATGCAAGCAGTTTTAATTGAACTCTACAAACATGAATACAAAAGCAGTTCCTGAAATTTGTGCCACTCACTAGGGGAACTTATTACTCTTCGTCCTTTCAGTGCGTCAACAACCACTTTGCATGTTAGATTTACATAAAATAGATGCACCAAAAGGCAGAATTGCATTACTTTGCATGATTTCATGTATCATATTACATTGCCTATACAATACAATTTAAAATTAAATTATAATACTTTTTTTGTATTTTTTTTATTGGAGTTCAATTTGCCAACATATAGCATAACACCCAGTGCTCATCCCATCAAGTGCCCCCCTCAGTGCCTGTAACCCAGTCACCCCATTTCCCCACCCACCTCCCCTTCCACTACCCCTTGTTCGTTTCCCAGAATTAGGAGTCTCTCATGTTCTGTCACCCTCACTGATATTTCCCACTCATTTTCTCTCCTTTCCCCCTTAATCCCTTTCACTATTTTTTATATTCTTTATATGAGTGAAATCATATTCTCCATATGGAGATGATTGTCCTTCTCCAATTGACTTACTTCACTCAGCATAATACTCTCCAGTTCCATCCATGTTGAAGCAAATGGTGGGTATTTGTTGTTTCTAATGGCTGAGTAATATTCCATTGTATACATGGACAACATCTTTATCCATTCATCTTTCGAGGGACACTGAGGCTCCTTCCACAGTTTGGCTATTGTGGACATTGCTGCTATAAACATTGGGGTGCAGGTATCCTGCTGTTTCACTGCATCTCTATCTTTGGGTAAATCTCCAGCAGTGCAATTGCTGGGTCATAGGGTAGCTCTATTTTTAACTCTTTGAGGAATCTCCACACAGTTTTCCAGAGTGGCTGTACCACTTCACATTCCCTCCAACAGTGCAAGAGGGTTCCCCTTCTCCACATCCTCTCCAACATTTCTTGTTTCCTGTCTATTAATTTTCACTATTCTCACAGGTGTGCAGTGGTATCTCATTGTGGTTTTGATTTGTATTTCCCTGATTGCAAGTGATGCAGAGCATTTTCTCATGTGTTTGTTGGCCATGTCTATGTCTTCCTCTGTGAGATTTCTGTTCATGACTTTTGCCCATTTCGTGAGTGGATTGTTTATATCTTTGCCGCTGAGTTTACTAAGTTCTTTATAGATGTTGGATAGTAGCCCTTTATCTGATACGTCATTTGCAAATATCTTCTCCCATTCTGTAGGTGGTCTTTTAGTTTTGTTGACTGTTTCTTTTGCTGTTCAGAAAATTTTTATCTTGATTAAGTCCCAATAGTTCATTTAAATTATAGATACATTATAATATAACTGTTACCTTGTATTATTTCCACATCTAGGAATACTGCCCTTTTCCTTCAATGATCCTCTTACTCATTGTATTAATTATGTGTTGCTGAGTAATGATGTTACAACTATCTTAGTAGCTTAAAACAATAAGCTTATTATCTCATAGTTTTTGTGGATCAGGAGTCCATGTATGACTTAGCTAGGTCTTCTTCTTAGAGACTTTCAAGGCTATGAATAAGATGATAATCAAAACTGGTCATATATAAGGCTCAACTGAGAAAGGATCCACTTACAAATTCAGATTGTTAGCAGAATTCAATTCCTTGACGTTTCATGGCTGAAGTTCTCAGTTCCTTGCTGTTAGCTGAAAGTCACCTTCAGCAACTAGAGATCACGTGTGTGTGTGTGTGTGTGTGTGTGGTAATATTTTAAGTTCATTTAGTTAGGTATTCTCTACACCCAACATGAGGCTCAAATTCAAGACCCTGGGATCAAGAGTCGCATGCTCCTTTGATAGAGCCAGTCAGAAACCCCTAGAGATCAGTTGTAATTGCTCATGCATGAAGTTGCTTCATGATTACTTGCTTTTTCAAAGCCAGTAGGAGAAAAAAAAAACCAGCTAGATGAGTGGTATATTCTTATATAGTCACATAATCATATGTAGACAACTATGTCAATTCCATTCATTGTTTAGAAGCAAGTCATGGATTCCTTTCACTCTAATGGAGTGGGACTCTACACAGGCATGAACACTAGGAGGTGAGCATCATGTGAGCCACCTTGTATGTCTTCTGACTCTTCACATTCAGTCTTCCCACTCTAAATATTCTGCTTAGGTAATCTCACCTTAATATATGACTTCAACTGCTAGCTATATGCTGTTTGTTCCAAAATCTATAGCCCCACCTAAGTATCTCTTCTAACATCTCAAACCATATAGTCATCTCCCTTCCCTTATTTTTTATGTGAATGTAGAAATTTCTGTGTAGAAAATACCAAACTTTTTCCTTTCTCTCCAAACTGTTCTTCCCTTTTTTTGCCATCATAGATGACACATCCTATATCAAGGGCATGTGGATCACAAACTTGAGACTGATTTATTTGTTCTAAATATCAGTATTTTAAAGAAGCTTCCCAAATAATTCCATTTTGCAGATCTAATTGATAACTAATGATCTATAGCATTATTGTTTCATCTGCTTCATAACATGTATCACTATCAGAAATTATTATGCTTTTCACCTTATTCTTTTTCTCAGAATGTAAACTCCTTGAAAGCTTGTTCATCACTATATCTCCTATGTATGTATATATATCTACTGTATCTCATGTATGTATAATATATATGTATAATATGTATATATAGGCATGTATGTATACATATTATATGTATAATATATGTATATTATACATAGATATGAGACCTGTAAGTATATAAAATAATTTTGGTATATAATAGGTATCCATTAAATTACTTACAAACACCACTTATTTTAGGTCAGCATTATGATAAGTGATTAATTAATTAATTAATTAATTTAAAGACTTTATTTATTCATTCACAGGAGACATAGAGAGAGGCAGAAACATAGGCAGAGGGAGAAGCAGGCTCCTCACAGGGAGCTGGATATGGGATTTGATCCCAGGACCTGGGATCACACCCTGAGCTGAAGGCAATTGCTCAACCACAGAGCCACTTAGGCATCCCTGATAAGTGCTTTATATACATTATTTCATGAATCCTCACAAATCTCTTATGAGTTTATTTTCAATTCTGTTCTTCTTTTGTCAGCTAGTGTGGCAAGGTTATTTACCCAAGGTCACATATAAAGTAGAACTGAGGTTAAAATCGGATCTGTATAAAATCTGTGTAACTGGAAAGCTCATGGTCTTGACCAATATGTTGTACACATGCTTTCCAGCTATACATGTTTACTGCTCAAACTGTTATTACTTTGAGTGTGTCATTTGTGGTGATTTATTAATCCACCATGGTAAGATTAGAAATCAGATCATCTACTGCCACCAGAATATGTTGGGTTTTTTTTTCATTTTGTTCAATATCCTTACATATTCCATTTTCTGACTGTGCTGGTTATTCTAAATACAATTATTATCAAGCAATGCTGCTTACCACAATATTCTAGACATAGAAGAGAAGCATACCATCTGACATGCTCCCCATTCTGCACGTTGATCCACAGATTTTAACCACAACTCTCTTTGCATTTTACAATCATGAATTCCCCAAACATCCCATGAGGTAAATGAATATTTATTATCTCCATTTTACAGGAGCATAAAGTTAGACATAGACTAATTAAGTAAGTTCTTCAAGGGCAGAGTGTGAGTTGATTAGAAAATCAAGGTTAGCATTGAACATTCCAGATTCTTCCTTCTAACATGAATGGATGGTGTCTTAACATTGGTTTCACTGTACATTGTTGGAAATATTTAGTTTAAGTTTTCATGATATATCTTCCATTAATTTTTGGACATTGCCCAGAAGAATTCACATTAAGTTGATATTCAGCCCTTAGATATGTATGCAGTTTGTGTCTATTGGCTTCTGTGAGAATTGCGAAAATGAAGCTGAAAAAAGAATTTAGCCCACAGTAATTATATCTTCCTGTAGAGATTCTGGTAATTATGTTTGGAGATTTCTTCACTATGTAATTTAAAGGTTTTTATTTTGTAATATAGCTCTAATTTAGCATATAGAAGTAACTAGCTAATTAAGCTGAGATTACTTTATACTCACAGTCAACATTTAGAAGATAATCAGAGTTATTATTACAAAATTGTTTAAAGTTATATTACTATTTATGGATATGAACCCAAACCAAAATGCATAGCATAATACCACAATTAAGAAAAACTGTATTATTTTCGTGTGTTGCCATTCAAATAACCAAATTAAAACTATGTGTCCTCCATTTCACCAGTAGTAGATTTTCTGACTCATAAAAGAGTCTTAATTGATTTGTAACTTCTTATATCTGGCTTTTTAAAAATTTCATTTTTCTGATTCTTTCTTTTATTCTTAATTCTTTTAAATGTGAAAATGACTAAAGAACAATATACATGTATAATGCATTACTTCTGCATATAATTTGTTCAGATTTTGAGATTTTATTGAGTCTAAATATGAATTTAGATGCATGATCAAGATCATTGTGATTGAAATGATCTTTTAGGAAGTCCAACAATGTTATAAGTAAGAAAAAATAAATTAACATATGAAAGGGAATTTGTTTAAGGTTAAATAGCATTTTATTTTCATCTGCATGTGTCATTTCAATCACTGAGAATATGCACTAATAGAAGATTTCTTGGTAATATGAAAAAAATCTATTTTGCAGATATGTATCTTAGAAAGGTAGGCATTAAATATAAATCTTTGTAATGAATACTGTTTTTAATCAGGGGCTCTTCAGCTTTCTATTTCACAAGCTCCTACAGAGAATTGGTTACAACCATTTCAGAATATCTAACAAATTTGCTGGGTTATACAATTTAAATGTTAACTTCCTAAGACAGCTGCTCCATTAATGTTTAGGTGAGTAGATGATACTTCAATTTATTTCTTATTTCTGAAGGCTTTCCACTTATTTGCATGTACCAGAGGACCTTGTCTCCAGGAAGAAAATAAAAACAGATTTAATCAGTACAACTGGCAGTGTGACTATTTTGGATTCTAATTAAATAGCCAAAGGAGAATTACATGACTTTTATCAGTTAGACTACAACTTCAATCATTCTACCAATAGAAATCCTGTTGCTGATTTACCAAAGTTCTCAATACCAGATTTAATGCCAACCTCCCTCTCTTCCTTTACTGTCCCAAATCATCAGTAAAAACACAAACATATTTTTCATGCTAAAATTTTGTCATTTCAAAATATTATATACATGGGATTATACATTATATAATCTTTTGAAATTGGCTTTTTCCCCCTTCAGTATATTCCACTGAAGAATAATTCAAATTGTCTATATTAATACTTTGTTCCTTTTTTACAGAGTAGTATTCCATGGTACTTCTGTGCCAGTTTGTTTAACCATTCACTCATGGAAAGACATTTGGGCTGTCTCTAGTTTTTAAATATAAATCATATTTCTGTGAAATTTATGTACAAATTTTTGTGTCCACTGGTTTCCTTTCTCTAGAATAAATCCTCAAGAGTACAATCATTGTGTTGTATGGAATATTAGTTTCTTTCTGCTACTCTAACAAATTACCGTAGGCTTTGGTGGCTTAAACAGTGAAAAATCTGTTATCTTTCAGTTGTGAACATTAGAAATCTCACTGGCCTAAAATCAACGTGACTCTAGAGCTGTGTTCCTTTTGGAGGCTTTACAGAACAATCTACTTCCCAGCTTTTCCAGATTCAAGGCTGTCCACTTTCCTTGATCAAGGCCCCTTCCTCCATCTTCAAAGACAGCAGCATAACGTGTTCAAATTTCTTTCTCCCAGGCACTCACCCCCTCTATTCTGACTTGTCCTGGTTTTTTGTTTGTTTGTTTTTGTTTTGTTTTTCCCTTTCTTTTCCTTGTGAGGACACAGTGGATCCACCTGTATAATCCAGTGTACTCTTCCATCTCAGAATCCTTAATTTAGTCACACCTTCAAAGTGCTTTCTGCCAAGGAAAATAACATGTTCACAGGTTCTGAGGATTAGGATATAGCTATCTCCTATTGGTGGGGAGTACAGGTTGTCATTATTTCACCTACCATACATGGTAAGTGCATATTTGGTTTTATGAAAACTGATATGTGTGTGGTGATGGTTTCAGGTGGACTGGGGTGACCTCCTAGCTATGAAGCCTCTGCCCAGCCCATCCCCAGGGATATAACCAGAGGATCTTAGTCTCTTCCCAAGGAAAGAATTCAAGGACAGACTAGACAGTGATTTAGTGGTACAAATTAAGTGTTTGTTGGAGAGAGAGAGAGAGAGAGAGAGAGAATGAGAGAGAGCACCCTCAAGATGTGATAGCAGGCCAAATCAAGGGAAAGGTGTGCCCACAGTTTGGGTCTTTCTTTTATCAAGAATTGTTAACAAAAAGGTGGGATATTTATTATTTCGGAAGCAGATTTTTTTGGGAGAAAGGTTTCATCTTTTTTTTTTTTTTCCCTTATTTGGTCAGGGTCTCCAGCCTTCTTTGTTTGGGCCCATCTGGTTTGATCTGGATTCTTGTGGCCTAGTTTCTGGAATGCTGCCAGGTCAGTTTGCTAACTTTCCTCCTGATAGGTCTTCTCCCATTGTTGGTCTCCAAACCTAACTAACTGCTTGCTCTAACAGGGATATCTCATTGTAGTTTTAATTTACATTTCCCTTATGGTTACTATTGAGCATCTTATCACATGTTTCTTTGTCATTAGCAAATCTTTGGTAAAATGTCTATTCACTCCTTTGCCAGTGTCTACTGGATTATCTGGGTTTTTGCTGTTGAGTTTTAAGTTTGCTTTATATATTCTAGATAGAAGTCCTTAGGGAGCTATGTGGCTTGCAAGTTTTTTTTTTTATTCCAGTTTGTAGCTTGTTTTCTTACCTCTTCACATGGACTCTTACAGAGCAAAAGTTATTATTTTTTTTTTTTTATGAGCCATAAAGCTTATGTGACTTACTAAATTATTCTTTATACTTTTCAGGAAAACTATTCTATTCTATTCTATTCTTTCTATTCTATTCTATTCTATTCTATTCTATTCTATTCTATTATTTTAATTCCAGTTAATCAGGAAGACTGACTTAAGGATAGGATAATTGACAAATCATATTCATAAATAGCTGCATTAAAATAAGTAAGATCCCACATATTAATCACTTTACTCTTGGGTACTGTTACATGCATTTTAACTACTAGATTTTTCTGTACCTTTCTTTCCACATATTAGAGTTACCATATAATTTCTCTTATTAAATAAAAAACAGGACACTTTGATTTAGTGTCACAATTAATCAGTTACCAAAAAATATGGGCTATGTATACATTTTCTTTAAATTTATTTTTCCTTGTCAATCAAATAATTATAGTTAACTTTAGAAAACAAGAGAATTCTGAGGTAAGAGCCTCTGAAAAATACTACTTTGTATTAAAAGAACATCATAGGACTTATATTTCATTTTCTGTGGCCATATAATTGTGTATTCACTCCTTTCCAAGTACAAACCAATAGTTTGCAATAAAGAAAACATATGCAATTAAGTGAATAAAATGGAAATAGAAGATAAAACTTTTGGAAGGACAACGAGGTTGGTTAAGTTATTTATCTTTTGTGAATTTTAACTTCCTGAAATTCATCTTACACACACACAAGCACATTCAAACACTAATAAATGTATGTGAGGAGTATAAATATAACTTGCATAATTCTTACCCAAATGAGGGAAGTATTTGTGTTCCTGAAGAGAAGCAAAGATTTCCCTCTTGTAAAACTGTTTAAGGAAATTTCTCCCTCAGAAACTTTATAAAGGGTATAGTTTTATAATAAGGGATAATTTTATAATGAACACATAAATGATTTTTCATTTGAATATTTCTTAAAATAGTGCCTGATGAAACCTGAGGATATAATATTAAAATACCGCTCTGAAGAGGCATTTCTGTTGATGTGTGCTTGTATTCAGCTGAAAATAATATCCTCACTATAATTTCCCAATTAAATATTTGTTTATTAAGGGTAAAAATATTCTTTAGTTTTCTGTTTAAACACTCCATTAAAAAAAATCTACTTAAATACTCTTTTTTTTTTTTTAAATATCTTCTTTCTAAACACTCCTTGGGAATCACTCTTAATGCATATTGAAGATAAATGTTATAAGATTTAGTTGTCTTGGTCTAAACATAATTACTTCAAGTGTTTTTTGAAGATCAGAAGGATCTTCTGGAAGTAATATTTTAAATAACATTTATTTAATATTTAATATTTTAAATAAATAACATCTTCGGAAAAGAATGACATTGAGGATGAGATAATAAACTAGGTACAATTTTTAGTAATTCCATTGAAGTAAAGAGTTATATAAATGCATTCTAATTTAGGTGATTTCATTTTTGTCCTGACATTATTAAAGTCCTGACACTAAAAAATATATGTTTTAGAATGTTTTCTTTGATACAAATTAGGAGGTTTAGGAGAATCCTGTATAATTCCTTACAGTTCATATGATAAGGGAAATTTTGATCACTTAGTTTGCTGTCTAACCCAATTGGCTTTGACCTAATTCTGTCAATCTTGTAAAATATAAAGGCCTTCTAGAAGTATGAATTTGATCTCTATTATTAATCTAGAAAATTCTACAAATATAAATCTTTTGAGTGGTTAATGTTATAAAAGGATCAAATCTATGAAAAACTCAAATTTGATTCAGAAGAGAAACTAGTCTTTTTTTCTTAATTCTAATGATAGAGGAAAAATTCAGTGTAACCTAGATTAGTGCATTTGAGTCTCACATTAACTTTTACCATTTCTGATGAATCAAAAAGAATTGTATTCTTTTTTGATAACAATAATTTAATTTACTCAGATTATTCACCTATTGCAGAATCAGAATCTTGGATACTGAATAACAAAAGCATAAGGTGATATTTTGATGAACAATTATCGGTTTTTGGTGAAATTTTGTCTTTTAAACAAAAGCATTTTACATGAACTTATTTCCCAAATTTACTTTAAATCATAAGCAAAAAGTGTGAAACTATATTTACTTATTTGTTATATACTTTTCTTTTTTTTTTTTTTTTAGAGAGAGAGCACATGCACATGCACATGAGTTTGGGTGGGGAGGGGCAGAGGGAGAGAATCTTAAGCAAGCTCCACTCTCAGTGGAGAGCTGAGTAGATGGCTCCATCTCATGACCCCAGAATTATGACGTGAGCTAAAATCTAGAGTCTGGTGCTTCACTGACTGAGCCACCCAGGCACCCCTATAAATACTTTTCTAAAAGGATTTATGTTTTATTTTAAACCAATTAATCTAATTTATAAAAATATAAATGATTAGTATATAATGCATAAAAATATATTCTTAGGTCTTTGAAAATAAACTTTTTGTGAACAATGTTATTACTTATACATTGTATTTTGAAAGCTTAAGGCAATTTGTCATGAATTTGCTTCCACGGATAATTTAGTATTGCATAATATATTCTTCCCATCTCCCTTGCTTTCCTTTTTTTTTTTTTTTAATTCTTTTTACATTTCAGCCTTTAAATAAATACTTCAGGGACTCCTTCCTACTGTAGAATATGCTATATGTTCTGATAGCATTCTGTACTACCAATATCATAGAACTTAAAATATGTTATTTCACTGATGTGTTTCATATCTGTTCTGCATGTGTGATTTAAACTCTGTGGTGGCAAATATTCAATATATCTTCTTCTACTCTCTACCTCATGTCTTAAATCCAGAGACTTGCTCATAGAAATATGAAATACATAGCTATTGGAATCATATGTGGATAAAATTATCACTGCTAAGAATGCTTAGGATCACTTTCATTGGTAGTAATTGAAAATAAAAAACTTATAAAGTCCTTTAAAAGCCCCGCTATAGTTTATGACTTATTAATTCGCCAGATATTTACTTTATTCCTAGATTTTCTTAAAGGAGTATACCTAGTGGGCATATTAGGATGGATAAAAGACCATCCGTGACCTAAAAGAATTTGCATTCCATTCATGGAAATAGACACCTGTCCAAATTAGTATAACATGGAGTTGTAAATCCTGTATCAGGCATACAAGCTTTGTCAAGAGAGCAAGACTTCACAGAGGACATGGTGTGGAATTGAACAACAACCTGAACTATTTGACGTGCTTTAATTCTTTTTTTTTTTTTTTTTGTCTAAATATAAAATAGAGAGTGAAGTATTAATTGGCTCATTGTTACCATGCGGCATTGTGGAGCAGATTTTTCAATTCTTTAAAGGATGCTTTCATCATTATTAGTAAATTTGAAGATGTTTATATAGCCTCAGTTACTATTCCATCTGGTTGTCTCATGGCAGTACAAATCATGACTAAAGGAAGATAAGTGAATAATATTTTCCTGGAACTTTGTTTTCTCTACTTTTAATCTCTTTCCATGGGCTTTAGCTACTTATGCCTCTCCAAATCAAATGCCATCCACATAACTTGCAATATCGGTTACAGATACAATTATGAAAGCACTTACAAAGTAGATAAATATATTATAGTATCTTTAGAGTTACCCACAGTTATTACATTTGATGACACTGGTGTGCTACACTGCTCCAGGGAGATTTGCTTCAGAGACATGCAAAATGCAACCACCTTAATGGTAGGCAATTGTTCCTGGCACAGTGAAATAATCCTAAAAAATAATGTAACCAGAATAATAAGCCCTGGTCCTTGTAATTTTGTCCTAAAACTTAGTCTCAGGAATCAGAATTCTTAATCTATTTTTTCTATTGATTTTAATTAACTAAAACAAATTATTCTTATGAAATGTTTGCATTTGACATTACTGAATTGTCTGATAGCCAATGCTAGTGATCTCCATGATAATGCAGGAAACAGAGATTATGAGCCCTGCTAAAAATTGCATTGAATAATAAATGTAGCTTGAACCATTGCAAATTTTAAAATTTGCTGCAAATTTGAAAACTGCTGGTACTGAGATTAAGATCCTGAGTTGGAGGAAGTCTGATCAGTTTTCATGTTTAGAGAACTGTACTCCTAACCTCAGAAAATTATCTCAAAAAATATATCAGTTACTGTGATGACAATGGTGTAGTGTAGGTGTGATTTAATGGAGAATAGTATTGTTGACACTATCAAGTGAAACACTGTTAGGTCACATTTTGGGAACATTCAGAATGATTTTGATGATGTAATCCATTTTTGAAATCTATTTAAACTAGATGGTGGTAATATTTTATTAGTAGAAATTCCAGAGTATAATAATAGATTATTTCCTTTTTATAGGAAAGATGAAAACATCTAATCTAAAACTGGGTCATCCTTTTATTCTGTTTTGTTTTTTATTTTGTTCTGTTTAATTTAATTCCCAGCTGAAAGAGAGTTACATCTTTTTAGTTTTTAAAAATTTCCAATGAGGGGCAGCCTGGGTGGCTCAGCGGTTTAGCGCTGCCTTCTGCCCAGGGCCTGATCCTGGAGACCCGGGATCAAGTCCCACATCAGGCTCCCTGCATGGAGCCTACTTCTACCTCTGCCTGTGTCTCTGTCTCTCTCTCTCTCTCTCATGAATAAATGAAGTCTTTTAAAAAATAAATAAATAAATAAATAAATAAATAAATAAATAAATAAATAAAATCTCCAATGAAAATAATGATGAACTTTGTTTAATAATCCTTTCCCCCTTCTTTCCATAAAAATAGAAGCTCAAGATGTTTGGAGAGTATTTGCACATGTGACACTCAAGTTAATTATAAATGCCAGACCAGAAGTCTCTTCTGATAGTATGAAAAATACTAATTTCTGAATATGGTGTTTTTTTTTTAAATCAATCTAATTATATAACTAAATATCTATAAAAATACCCCTATTCACTTATCTATGATTTTTATAAAGCTTACATAATATTTTTATGGACACAATTCTGCCATTTACAAAGTAGGAATCATTTTGCAGCTTTAACTTGATAATGTTGCAACTCTGACTTTATACTACTGTTTAAAAACAACCTTTTTAGCAAAAATAATAATAAATCACGAGTATATACGTATATTATATCTTAATGAAAATAGCTTAAATGGGAGTTTTGAAACCCTCAAAACTTCTACTTATAAGAGCTTTTCTAGCCTTCCTAGATTTAATGTTCAAACACTGCCTGATTTGTTCTTGAATAAAAAGTCTTTGTCTTTGATATTAACATTTCATGTATTTCTGAGTAATTTATTTATCCAGTAATGGGTATTATTTCTAAGTTCTTACAGCTTTATTCTGGTTGATGAAACAAGGTCACAGAGATATTATTTTAGGTCTTGGCCTCCAAGACCTCAGTCTCTTGTTCTGAATTAGCATAGATGAGAGTAAATGGGAGCACATTAATATTGTTCTTCACTAAGTAGAAGGACTTCATGAGAGAAGTGATTACTGAACAGGGAGAGTGTTGTCCTTCCTGGATGCCTCTTTATATAGCCTGTCTGAACATACTACATCTAACGTCTTGGTATGTTTAAACTCTGGAATTATTGTAGGAAATAATTTCTTGTCCACCTGTATCCACCTTTCAAGTAAATAGCTCTGAAAGCCACTCTGCCTCAACTTGTGGCAGCACAGTTAAGATAAGTTTTCTTTCTACGAAATAATTGCCTTGACACTTCTAAGGACAGGAAAAATGTCTACTCAGATCCTCTGCCCATTTTTTATTAGATTTTTGGGGGCATTTTGCTATTGAGTTGTATGAGCTTTATATATTTTGGATATTAACCCATTATCAGATATATAATTTAAAATATTTTCTCCCATTCAATAGGTTTTTATTTGATGTAGTCCCACTTGTTTCATTTTGCTTTTGCTTTTAGTGTCTGATTCAAAATATCATTGCCAAGACCTATGCCAAGGAACTTAACCACCTACGTTTTCTTCTAGGTCTTACATAGTTTCAGGTCTTACATTCAAGTCTTAAATTCATTTCAAGTAATTTCTGTATGTGGTGTAATATAGTGGTGCAATTTCATTCTTTCACATGTGGCCAGTTTTCCCAGCACCATTTATTGAAGAAACTGCCAATTTTCCCTTGTATATTCCTGGCTCCTTTGTTACAAATTAATTGACCACATATGCACTGGTTTATTTCTGGGCTCTATATTCTGTTCTGTTGATTTATGTGTCTGTTTTTATGCCAATACCATAATGATTTGATTTTAATAGGTTTGTATTATAGTTTGAAATCAAGGAATGCAATGTTTCTAGCTTTCTTCTTTCTTAAGATTACATTGGGTATCTGGACTTTTATGTAGTTCCATAGAAATTTTAAGATTGTTTCTTTTATATCTGTGAAAAATGCCATTGCTATTTTGGTAGGTATTTCATTGAATCTGTAAATTGTTTTAGGTACTATGAACAAGAATATTAGTTCTTCCAATTCATGAGTACAAAATATCTTTTCATTTATTTGTGTTTTATTTAATTTCTTTTATTAATGTCTTATAATTTTCAGTGTGCAGGTCTTTTATTTTCTTGGTTAAATTTATTCCTATGTATTTTATTCTAAATGATGCAATTGTAAATGAGACTGTGTTCTTAATTTCTCTTTCTGCTACTTTGTTATTAATGTATAAAAATGTAACAGATTTTTGTATATTTATTTTGTATGCTGCAACTTTACTGAGTTTATTAGTTTTAAAGTTGTTTTTATGATAGTGTCTTCAGGGTTTTCTATATAAAATATAATGTCATCTGCAAGTAGTGAGTTTTACTTTTTTCTTTCCATTATGGATGACTTTTTTTTTCTCCTGCCTAATTTCTCTGTCTAAAACTCATAATATTATGTGAAATAAAGATGTCAAGAGTAAGCATCTATGTTATTCTTGATGTTAGAGGAAAAGCTGAAAGCTTTTCCATCATACCATTGAGTATGATGCTAACTATGGCTTGTCGTATATGGACTTTATTATGTTGAAGTGTGTTGCCTCTATACCTACTTGTTAAGAGGGTTTTTTTTTTAATCACAAATGGATTTTGAATTTTGAAAAATGCTTTTTCTACATCTATAGAAATGATCACATGATTTGTATCCTTCATTTTGTTAATATGTTATATCACATTGATTATTTTGCAGATGTTAAATTATCCTTGTATCCCTGGAATAAATCTTATTCATTTATTTATTTGTTTATTTACTTATTAATTTATTGTGAATGATCCTTTTAATGTATCGTGAATTTGTTTTGCTAATATTTTATTGAGGATTTTTGTATTTATGGTCACCAGAGGTACTGGCCTGTAATTTTATTTTCTTGTTGCATTTTTTTAAAAAAGATTTTATGTATTTATTTGAGAGAGAGAGAATGAGAGAGAGAGAGAGAGAGTGCATGAGCACAGGGTGAGGGGCAGAAAGAGAACAGACTCCCCACTGAGCAGGGAACCCAATGAAGGGCTTAATCCTAGCACCACTAGGACCACTTCTCACCCCTCATCATGACCTGTGCCAAAGGCAGCTGCTTAACTGACTGAATTATCCAGGTGCCTCATTCTTCTGTTGCATTCTTACCTGGTTTTGGTATCAGGGTAATGCTGGCCTTGTAAAATGAGTTTTGAAGCATTTTCTCTTCTATTTTCTGGAAGAGTTTGAGAAGGATTGTTATTAATTCTTTGAACGTTTGGTAGAATTCACCATTGAGGATGTCTGGTCCTGGGCTTTTATGTATTGGGAGGTTTTTTAGTACTGATTCAATCCTCTTACTAGTAACTAGTCTGTTTAGATTTTCTATTTCATCATGATTCAATTCTTGGTAGATTGTATACTTCTAAGAATTTACCCATTTCTTCTACGTTGTCAAATTTGTTGGCATATAATTGTTCATAAGTCTTATGATCTTTTGTATTTCTGTAGTATCAGCTGTAATGTCTTCTCTTTCATTTCTGATTTTATTTATTTGAGTCTTCTTTCTTTATAGCTTAAGGCTTGTCAATTTTGTTTATCTTTTCGAAGAATCATCTCTTTATTTCATTGATCTTTTCTGTTTTCTGTTTTGAGTCTCTATTTCATTTATTTCTGATCTGATCTTTGTTTTTTCCAAGTATTTTGTTTCACCAAACCTTCTTATGTATCCTGTAACATACCTTATTTTCCTTCTTTATTTTTTCCAACTCTTTTCTGACAATTCTGTGAATAAGAGGTCATGACCCCAATCTGAAATCTATGCTGCCAGTTTAAAATCCAAGCCCATAACAGTCCATCATGTTATAGCTTTCATAAATATATAAACCAGGGTGTCATTTATTACTTAGGAGAATGAGATCCGAAGACAAAGTCTTTGGCAGGCTTTTAATTTTCTAGGGACTTTTCTTCACCTCTTATACCCGCTGGGCACACAGATGGATTTTGGTGCCCATTATTTAGTATTGCTCATCTATTTCAAGCCTCAGAAATCTACAGCTGTGTTTTATGTAGATTAAAATTGCCAAGTATTGCCATATAAAAATAATTTTAAAAAACCTAGCAGGACTAATTCTGTTAGTTTAATAAAAACATAAGTGATATCAGCTCTTTTTTTTCCCCCATAACTGACTTATTATTGCTTCTATCCTAAGACTACCCTTAGTCCTTTTGCTGCCTCTACTTTTCCACACTAGCTCTCTCATCACGACATGTGGTATAAAAGCTGCTATATTCTTTAAACTTTAAATTCTATAAAAGTTATATTCTGTAAACCTTACATTTTCTTATGTAATTAGTTCTTCTAAGTACTGAATAAGTGAGGTTCTTACAATACTTTTACCTGAAGTAGTTTACTCCCTCACTCCACTATGCAAATTCTTGTTATTGTTAACAAAGCCAGTGTTATGTCTTGACAAATTCAAAACAAATATAAACATAGACTTAAAAATACTTTTATGTACCCACGTGATACATAATTCTAAATGAGAGATTAGAAGTTAAATATTTAGCTTGATTTATGCTAAAAATACCAAATACTGTAAAGACATATTTTTGCTGATGATCGCTTACTTTGTTTTTGTTTGTTTGCTTTTTGTTTGTTCTTTTTTCTTCTGCAAAATATGGATTGCCATACCAGAGATAGTCTAGTCATGTAGTACTGCAGAGTGACAACATTTGACAGAGAAAATTTCAAGTTTAGAGAAAATTGAACCCATGGTTTATCTCAGTGGTTAGGGTGAAGATAAATTACTTTTCAAAGCTTTGTGTTCCTTTTACAGAAAAGTACAATATAAATGCAAGCAGACTGAGCTCAAAATAAAGGTTTTTTTTTTATTGTTGTTTTTAGGAGAATTAATAATCTGTATTTATTTCCATCCTATATTTATTAAATGATGCTAGTCTATACATCTATTTTATTATTTAAGAGCTCAACTTAGGGCAGCCCAGGTGGCACTGCCTTCAGCCCAGGGCGTGATCCTGGAGACGCAGGATCGAGTCCCGTGTGGGGTTCCCTGCATGGAGCTTGCTTCTCCCTCTGCCTGTGTCTCTGCCTCTCTCTCTCTCTCTCTCTCTCTCTCTCTGTGTCTCTCATGAATAAATAAAATATTTTAAAAAATAGCTCAACTTACCTATATGTAAGTTGAACAGAATAATATTACAGGAAAGTTATATTTTCATTATAAACCTATTTTATAAGTTTATTTCATAAGTTTATAATTAAAAAAATACTATTACCCTCAAATGAGTTGGGCTGTATACCAGCAAAAGTTCTATCTGTGCGTTATATTATTAAAAGTAGATAATATCAGAAAAGTAAATAATGCCTATTCAAATTTTTAATTGGATTTACTGCTTTGCAAATATTTCTTTTTCACCAATTTGTTTTAACTAATCTGCAACATGATTAACTGCTGTCTTTGTTCATCAAATCGAATGAATATGAGAGTCCTAATTATTTACATGGAAGGAAAGAAGGGAGAGAGGAAAAGAGGAGGAAGGGAGGAAAATAATTAATTTTAACAAAAGACCTAAATAATCCATAAACCAGATGCTTGGAAAGTATAAATTTATAATAGTTTTATCAATCTTTAATATAAATGAAGCTTTTATTTTGTAGGGGTTAATTTTTCTCAGGTATTATTTTAATAGAGTGGCTTTATTATTACCTAAATTGACTTTTATGTTTAAGAGAATACAATATTTAAATCTCTATTAATATGTGCCTATCATAAAGTCCATGCAAATATTAGTAGTTAATTTGCTATGTAAAAGATTGCTTTTCTAATGCAAAAACATAATAATCTTTTAGTTTAGACCAAATGTATTAAAGGCTATTCAGTAATAACTAGAGAAGAAACTTCTATTTCAGTGTCTGAAAAGATCCCTGTTCAGTTCATGTATTTGCTCTCCTTTATACTATTAAAATATTTTGAATTCCACATCTGTAAAAACCTTAGATCTAGTCAAATATAAAATGTGAAGGACTAAGTTTAATCGCATTTTTGTAAACATGAAAAAATATGTATAGTGTTGGTACTTGATAATATATATTATGATTTCATTTAAAACTGCTGATGTTCATTTTTCTAAGAATATTTATTGCTGAACATGTTTCAAGACTCCTCTTTCTATATTCATGCAATTTACATGCTCTGTTGGCTTTAAGTCATAGGAAGTATTTATTAAAATATATTAACAATAAACATATTTTTTTATTTTAAAGATTTTTATTTATTTATTTATTCATAGAGACACACACAAAGAGAGAGAGGCAGAGGCAGAGACACAGGCAGAGGGAGAAGCAGGCTCCATGCAGAGAGCCTGATGTGGGACTCGATCCAGGGTCTCCAGGATCACGCCCTGGGCTGCAGGCGGCGCTAAACCGCTGCACCACCGGGGCTGCCTAATAAGCATAGTTTTAATGTGTTTCCATTTTCATTTGATGTTGAATGATATTAAATAGCTCTTGGTTTTAAACATGTACATTTAATTTTTTTCAAAACTTAACGAAACATTTCAGTGAAATGACTTGTATATAGTTTTATAATGTTTTATGTCTTTTAAAGTGCTGAAATTCATTCTTAATATATCTGCAGAATTAATACAATTATATGTGATGATTTTTTCTGACTTGAGAAACAACAGAAAAGTTATTCCTTGAATATTTTAAATATATTACACATTTTAGACATACTTTAAATAATCATCAATATTATCATCATCAATTCCATCATTATCCTTATAATTTTTTCTATGATCTCTGCCATGATTATGGCCATGATAGGTACTGCACATTCTAGGCTTAGTAAAATTAATAAAAGTAATCTCTGCTTATTTTAATTACCTACCATTGTCAATAGTTCTTATGATGTTGATATTCTGAAAAAAGAAATTATGTAAGTAATATATAGTATATAATATATATTCTACTTAAAAATGAAAGGTAAATTTTTGCTTGGTTATATAAAATGTAGTGTCCTAAATGCTGAATATGCAGATAGAAATGGTGTATCCCAAATGATGTAACTCCCTGCTAGTGTAGAGTGGGAGGGTATGGTTTTAGAAAGGTATGTTTTTGCCATTTTTGTTGTTATGCACTTTAAGTTAGGTAATTAGTTGGTTTTGTTTTTAAAGTGCAAGTAGTTCAAGCATTTTTATGTGGTAAGAGTAAGGTAGGAGTAAGGAGGGATTTGGCTACAGAAGAAGTGATAAGGAAAGGCTATAAGAGACAGGAAGGAACAAAGCTCAGAACAGAGTAGTTGGTCTAAGTCTGAAAGTACCTGCTTCCCAGGGACACCTCAGGTAGGGGTAATAAGAATAAATAGAATGATAAGATTATTGAGGCTGAGAGTAGTCAGTAGTAGAGAGGGAGCTTATGCCTAAGGGCCCTGGTTTTCTTAGTGAAAGCAGATGTAAGTTCAGCTCTTAAGACATCTGACTCCTTCCTTCCACCTCCTAATGAGGAAGAAATAGAAGCCTGAAGAATATGAACAAGTTTTGTAACAATACTAATGGAAGATGAAAGAAAAGATAATAAAATGGAGAAATGTTAAGGGATTAGAAAACATCACTAAAGACATTTTACATTACCCTCCAATCTTGCAAAAATACTGCTTTCATTTGCTTTTATTTTTTGTTTCAAATTTTTATTTAATTTCTAGTTAGTTAATATATAGTGTAGTATTAGTTTCAGGAGTCAAATTTAATGATTCATCATTTATATACACCACCTAGTGTGTGTGTATATAAATGCCTACATCACAACAAATGCCCTCCTAAATACCCATCATCCATCTAGCCAATCCCCCTGCCCACCTCCCTTTATCAATTCTCCATTCACTATCATTAAGAGTGTGTTTCTTGGTTTGCCCCACACACACACCTTCCTCCATGTTCATCTGTTTTATTTCTTAAATTTCACACATGAGTGAAATCATATGGTATATACCTGTGTGTGTGTGTGTGTGTGTGTGTGTGTGTCTTTATCCATTAATCAGTTGATGGATATTTGGGCTTTTGCCATAGTTTGGCTATTGTTGATAATGCAGCTATAAACAGCAGGACTCATGTGCCCTTTCAAATCTGTATTTTTGTATCCTTTGGATAAATACCTTGTAGTGCAATTGCTAGATCATAAGGTAGTTCTATTTTTAACTTTTTGAGGAATCTCCAAACTGTTCTCCAGAGTGGCTATACCAGTTTGCATGCACACCAACAGTGTAGGAAGGCTCCCATTTCTCAGTATCCTGACCAACATCTGTTATTTCTTGCCTTAATTTTAGGCAGTCTGACAGGTATAAGGTGATATCTCATTGTGGTTTTCATTTGTATTTCTCTGATGCTGAGTGGTGTTGAACATCTTGCCATGTGTCTGTTAGTCATCTGGATGTCTTCTTTGGAAAAATATCTATTGATGTCTTCTGCCCATATCTTAACTGAATTATTTGTTTTTTGAGTGTTGAGATTGATATAAGTTCTTTTTGGATACTAACCTTTATTAGAAATGTCATTTGCAAAAATTTCTTCCATTCCATAGGTTGCCTTTTATTTTTGTTGATTGTTTTCTTCCCTGTGCAGAAGCTTTTTATCTTGATAAAGTCCCAATAGTTCATTTTTGTTTTTGTTTCCCTTGCCTCCAGAGATATGTCTAGTAAGAAGTTTCCATGGCCCGATATACAAAATTAACATAAAGAAATCTGTTGCATTTCTATACACCAATAATGAAGCAGCAGGAAGAGAATTCAAGGAATTGATCTCATTTGCAATTGCACCAAAACCTATAAGATACCTAGGAATAAACCTAACCAAAGAGGTAAAGATTTATAATCTGAAAACTATAGAAAACTTATGAAAGAACTTGAAGATAGCACGAAGAAATGAAAAAACATTCTATGCTCATGGATTGCAAAAAGAGTTATTCTTAAGATGGCTATGCTACCCAAAGCAATATGCACATTTAATGCAATCCCTATCAAACTACCACCAGCATTTTTCACAGAAATAGAACAAACACTCCTAAAATTTATGTGGAAGCACAAAAGACCCCAAATAGCCAAAGAAATCTTGAAAAAGGAAAGCAAAGCTGGAGGCATCACAATTCTGGACTTCCAGCTATATTACAAAGTTGTAGTGATCAAGAGAGTAGGTATTGGCACAAAACAGACACATAGATCAATAGAAGAAGAGAAAACCAGAAATGGACCCACAAGTATATGGTCAACTAATCTTTGACAAAGCAGGAAAAAATATCCAATGGAAAAAAGACATTCTCCTCAGGTCAGCCTCAAGTGATTAACTTTTCTTTTCTCCCTTTCGCTCCCTCCCTCCCTCCTACCTCCTCCCTTCTTCCCTCTCTCCTCCTTCCTTACTTCCTTCCCTTCTTCTTTCTTCTCTCCCCTCCTTTCCTTCCCTTCATTCTTTCTTTCTTTCTTTTTTTTTCTTTCTTTCTTTTCTTTCTTCTTTCTTCTTTCTTTTAAATATTTTATTTATTTACTCATGAGAGACACAGAGAGAGAGAGAGAGGGAGGCAGAGACACAGGCAGAGGGAGAAGCAGGCTCCATGCAGGGAGCCCGACGTGGGACTCGATCCGGAGTCTCCAGGATCATGCCCTGGGCTGAAGACGGCACTAAACCGCTGAGCCACCCGGGGATCCCTACTAATTTTTTTCAAAATACATACCCTGCTGGAATGTAAGCTCCTCGTGGGTACAGCCATTGTTGTCTGAGTCACCATGATTCTAAGTGCGTACTAGATCATGAGTAAATATTGGTTGAATGACTGAAACCAATGGTGCAAACCAGTCAAAGCCCAGGCCTTATACAGCCCTACTGAAAAAAAATCAATAGTAGCAGAGTTCTTTATACTACAAATAATAGAAGTAACAAAATGTAAAAATATTACGGCATTCAAATTTCATACAACTATTCTTGCTAGAGCCACCATTGGAAAAATGCAAATCCTTATAAAATAAGTCTGATTCAGAGGCTTTAACAAAGTAAATTCTGAGAGACAGGGAAAATAGATCTGGAGGCTGAGTAGGAAGAAGCGAGAAAGATCCACATTTTAGATGTTCAATATTGTAGATCTTATTTGATCTAGCATTACTAGGTCATTATTAAAGTAAAATGAATACAATTTTTTTTCATTTAAATGAAAATATTTTTTAAAAAAGAGAAGAAACAAGGAAAGGAATTGTGTCTGAAGGTCTCCTATAAAGCTATTTTATTAAGCAATTTCTAATTTCTTGCAGATTCTTCATTGTAAAATTAAAACTATGTTCCTCTGGACAGTAAACTATGCCCTGGATGCTTATTTCAAAAACCAATGCACATGATAAGAAAAGCAATTACCTCCCAGTTAAAAATTAGGATGAATTTTCAGTACACAAACATACTGCTGCAAATAGTCAAAAAATATAAACAAAAGCCTCACTGTCTCCTCCTCATACACTTAATGTCCTTCATACACTAACAGCAGAATAATCTTACTAAAAGCACAGCTCTGGTCATGACTCACCCACACTCTAAGTCTTTAAATGGTTACTCATTGCCTCCAGGATAAAAAAGCAGAATCCTAAGCGTCCCACCCCCACCAATTATGGCCTTTGTTTTTTAATTTTGATGCACATATTTCTTATTTTTTTAAGATTATAAAATAAACATGCTTATTATAGATGATTTGGAACATGTAAAATGTAAAATGGGGAAAATAAAAATCTTCCTAAGTAGAACGAATCTTTAACATTTTCTTTCTTTTTTTTTCCCACTTTACCCATCCCTCCATCCCCCCTGCCTCTGGCAACCACCAGTCTGTTCTTTGTATCTATGAGCTTGTTTGTTGTTGTTGTTGTTGTTGTTGTTGTTGTTGTTTTGAGGGGGGAGTTGTTTTTGTTTTTGGATCTCACATAAAAGAAAGATCATATGGCATTTATCTTTCTCTGCCTTCACGTTGCATAATTCACTCAGCAATCCATTTATGTTGTCCCAAATGGCAAGATTTCATTCTTTTTTATGGCTGAATAATATTCCACTTGTGCATGTACGTGTGTGTGTATACATCACAATTTCCTAATGCATTCATCCATTGGTTGTATACTTATTTTTTATGTTTTTACTTCTTGGCTATTATACATAATGCTTCAATGAACACCGGGGTGCATATATCTTTTTGAGTTAGCGTTTTCACTTTCTTTGGATAAATACCCGCTTAGTGAAATTGGTATATCATATTGTAGTCCTATTTTTAACTTTTTGAAGAAGTGCCATACTGTTTTCTATAGTGGCTACACAAAGTTACAATCCTGTAAACAGTGCATAAATAATTCCTTTTTGCCACATCCTTGCTTTATTAATTTTTAAACTTATTAACTTCTCTATCTTTTAAAAATATATTCTGATCATGGATAGATTCATGTAGCCATGAAGTTTTGTTCTGTGGTCTCCTAAGGTTCGGGGTCACTAAGAATTGAGGAATTTGATAGTATTTTACCAGAACATTTTAACCATTATTCATAACCATTATCCATTACTATACTGATCAGATTCTCAGTTTAGATGGGAAGGAGATAAAATAACTAGTGTTATTTAGAAAATCTTAATACCTAAAAGATATAGAGCTATCACATAATTGTGTTTTTTTTTTCCTGGACAATACCATTGACAACTATGATTTACAAGTGAATATTTCTCACCATTCTCTCATGTATTTCTTTAACTTGGCACTCTACCATACACTTCAGACTTGGTTTTTCACGCTTGGCATATCTTAAACTACACTGATCCTTCTCAAAGGAAAACGAGACTCTCTCTAGTATTTCCTTTCTTAATAAATGATACCAGTAGAGCCAGAAAGCTATTGTTCTCTTTCATCATTCCCTGTTTCAAATAAATTATCAAGTATTATTGAATTTATATCTAAACACACAGATCATCTTTATCTCTCATTTGGACAAGCAGTCTCTTAAATTATCTCTTTATCTTCAATCTTGATGCCATTCTCCAACCTCCCTGATAGATGGAGTCATCTTACTAAAACATTTGGAAAGATTACATTTGGAAAGATTATTTCCCAATTTAAAATCCTTAATGACTTTCCATTATCCTTAGGATAGGAAACTTTCTCTTTAATAATATTATCAAACCCTTTATAATCTGGCATTTGCCCACTTCTTTGGCTTCATTTCTTGCCATATCTGTATAGTATGCTAAACTGTTGCTCTATCATTTTTGTTTTTTCCTATAAGTTTAATACCATAGTGCTTCAGGCCTCTGATCTTTTCTAATGCTCCCCCTACCTTTGCCCAGTACATTACCTCTAGGCTTTAATGCTGTGTGGGCCAATCCTTACCCTACATTTGTAAATTTAAATGTTGCTTCAGGAGATCTTGATTCTGAGACTTTGCTGTATGCCATACCGTGTGTTCATATAGCATACTATACTTACCCTAAGATTATTTTCACCCCATATTATTGTGATGGCTTATTTGACTGTTTAATTAACTCTTTCTCTTCTCTACTACTCTGTGTTAGAAGATCACATCTAACTCTCTCATCTCCCTTAGAAAGTACACTGTCTGGTAGACCCTCTCAGTAAATTTTTGTTAGTAAATTACTAGTATGGTGTAAGTTCATAAATGATATGATAATGGATATTCTGTGTTTACTATTCAGCATTTCAGTTTATGAAGTATGACATTTTATGAAGCTTCATTTTAATATTCATTTCCATTTTTAGGATAAGATTCTTTTGCCTCTATAAATAAATCGATTTGTAAATTGATTTATAAAATATGTATTTCAGTCTGAGTCTCTTATGTAAGATGCTCTACATCGGTTACTTTCAGATTCCAAACTTAATACTCATGGGATTTATGTAAAACTATTTAGAATTTATTTTTGTTACCACTTAAATTTCCACTACAAAAGACATGATCATGCCTTATTGAGTTTAAAAACACAAATGATTTTAGCTTACTAAAATGAGAATTCCTCATTGGAGTTTGCCTTAGTGGCTGCAAAATTTGATAATGTCAAGAGAATGGAAAGGCAATATTATCAGGTTTGTACTGGTTTTTGAAAGTCCACATGATGGTTGAAGGACAAATAAGGCAAACCTGTGCCTCTAGTTATATGTAATCATGTACACACCTAGCCTTTATTCTTTTTCATAAGCAGATTTGCATCTGTTGCTTACAGGCAAGAGAGTAATCAATAATGATGTATAGTAACGTTACGTAACTCACTCAGAAGAGGCATATTACATGGACTTTAGAAGTGATTTACATGAAAATCCCTCCTGAAATGCCACTGAAGTCATTGATAGATGGGATCCTTAGAGCACAATACAGGGCAGAGTACTTTAGACAGCATAATGGTTTTGCCCATAAGTAAATAAGTAAATCTTTGTCATTACACACTGCTATTTCTTTAAGCTTGCTCTCCAATTATGGAACAAATATGGTACATTTACCTAATTGTTTTCAAAGAATAAAGAATCTATCTATCATCTATCTATCTATCATCTATCTATCTATATCTACCTATATATATATAATTTCAAACTGGTGATAGCTTTCAAAAGTAGAATTTGGCATCAATTTTAATTGAAGAGAAGTTTACAGAGCTAGTATTTATCAAGAATGAAAAATATAATGTGCCTACAATCTCTTTGAGGCAAAAAAAAAAAAAAAGGAATAAGAAAGTCAAGATTAAAACTTACCAGAAAAAAATCACTTTGAAAGTTGATGCTTACTTAAGATACAGTTTTATCTGTGCTTGGAATTCAAATTCAAATTTTCATATAAAACTAGAAGTAATATAACCTTAATAGCATGGGTATTGGTATAGACCCACAAACCTTGCAAAGTTGTATGTACTTATTTCTTGAAGGATATATAGGCTTTGATAACTGTTTCCTAAGTAATTTCAATAAACATGTCGCTCATTGAAAGTATATACCTTGGCAGTGTTACAAGAGCAAGAAAATACTAGGAAATTTGGAGTTTGTATATATAACCAAATATATCTGGTTTTAGATCAGGTCTATTTCCAAATTTGTCATTAGGAAAAAAAGTACCTTAAAGTGATTATATTTTGTTTCTGTTTTGCCTGTTTTTTTTTTTTTAATTTCATTCCACTTGGAAACTGAAACTCAAATACCTTGAGATTTATAGAAATGTGATCTAGTGGTGCCTGGGTGGCTCAGTCAGTTAAGGATCTGACTTGATTTTGGCTCAGGTTATGATGTTAGGGTCATGAAATCGAGCCCCAGGTCAGGTTTCCTAGTAAGTGGGAAATCTGCTGAGACTCTCTCCTTCTTCTCCCCTTCCCCCTCCTCCCACTCTCACATTCTCTCTCAAATGAATAAATATTTTAAAAATGTGATCTATTATATACTGTATCATATAGAAAGATTAAACCACTCCTTTGATGAATAAAATGAACTTTTTGCTACATTCTTTTACATGGTTTTAAAAAATTAAATACTTTGAAGTTAATGTCTTAAATGTTCCTACAGGTAATATCTCTCCATTAAGATTTGTAAGAAATAACTGACTTTTGAAATTAAATATACATATGAATAAGAAAGAACTGGCAAGATTAGCTTTTAAACTCATTAAGCAGGGCAGCCCAGGTGGCTCAGTGGTTTAGCACAGCCCAGGGTGTAATCCTGGAGACCTGGGATCGAGTCCCACATTGGGCTCCCTGCATGGAGCCTGCTTCTCCCTCTGCCTGTGTCTCTGCCTCTCTCTCTCTGTCTCTGTGTCTCTCATGAATAAATAAATAAGATCTTAAAAAAATAAATTAATTAAGCAATTTTTAATTTTCTTGTCATATTTTTATGGAAATCTCTCTCTTTGCTTTTTTTTCTTTTCCTTTCTTCCCCTCTTCCTCAGTGACTTATAAGTCAGTGTTAGAAGAGAATTCACAGCACATACTGTACAAGGCATGAAAATCTATTTTCAACAAGATAGTACATATGATTAAAAGCAAAAAATATTCCTACAGATTATTTTTATGCAGACACTATTAGAAATGACAGAAAATACAATTACCAGTCTTAGATTAATTATATAAATAATAAACACTTCAAACTGATCTTTAGACAGTAACTAAATAAAAAATAACTACTAGGTTACAATGCAACATGTATATTTGCAATCAAATTATTCATTGGACATATTTTTGTGACAAATAAGATGGGTCTTCCCTTTTTATTCAAAAAAAATTTTGCCTCTTTTTCAATAGGGACAATTTATAATTTCCTCTTCTCTTAATGAATTTTATTTGGATTTTGTTACTCAACCCTTATGTGTTGACCATCAAGCATGTCCCAATAGTGTAAAAGATGTAGGAACAAATGATATACAATGAGTCTCTTCTATTTGTTTTTTTTCTTAATATTTCATTTATTTATTAGAGACACAGAGAGAGAGGTAGAGACATAGGCAGAGGGAGAAGCAGACTCCTTACAGGGAACACGATGCAGGACTCGATCCCAAGACCCCAGGATCACATCCTGAGTCGAAGACAGATGCTCAACCATTGAGCCACTCTGGCATCCCACAATAAGTCTCTTCTAAACTGTACCCACAAAATTAATATAATGAAATGTTTCAAGTGGTAGGAGCAGTGGCAGTACTCTGTAAGGCACTTCAAAGTTGACTGGATTTTTAAAGATCTCACATGAATGATTCTTTTGTTTGATTCTTTTGTTTTCAGTTACTATGTGTGAACATACACACAGATACAAAGAGAAACACAACATATAGAATTAAGAGTTATTTCAAATGGTTACATTTTTCTATATCTTGTAATTGTGAGAACTCTCAAAGTCCATATATATTGCTTCATTTAATCCAATGCTTCTCAAAGTGTGATCCACAAAATGTATATTGCTAGTATGAAGTAAATATAGAAGTTAAAAAGTAGAGTGTTTACAAACATTTATAGATATTTGATGGAGTAATTTTATGTCAAATCTAACAAAAAAAGAGGCTTCTATTTTGTATGTTTTTGCTTTCAATTTTATTTCTAGAATTGATTTATATTGTGTTTTCCTAAACATTGGCATTTGACAGATTGAAATTTTAATAAATTATTCTTCACTATAGACCATCTGAGAATCATAGATTTATTTAAGTTGTAAATAAGAAGTCGAGTGAGAAATTAAAGGAAAATTTGCACAAAGGAGGTTTCTTAAGTGTTGTTCAGTGATGATCAACCTTAATCAACCCTGAAGGTAAAAATAAGAAATTATATACTTGACATATTTCAATTCTGTTATCCAAAATAAGGGGAATATATCCAAATTATATGAGTTGTACTTATTTCTATGCCTATTTACAGTTGGAGACATAATGCAAACTTTTTGAAAATAGAATTTATTATTTTATTATTATTAATTATTTTATTTTTAGTAGTTCTCTTTTATCTAACTTACCACACAGTCTTATAAGGAAGCTCACATAGAAGAGCACAATTGTATTTTTGTCAGTGCAATATTTTATGAAGAAATATTTTATATTAATATATAAGTACATTAAATATTATATATTTATGAATTTAAGAGTAAATAAAAATTTTAAGATGAAATGTTGCTGTCCAGCCATTAGAGTTTTATAAAATGCCTTTGCAGGAACATGTGTATTTGGAAATCTTATAGCCGTCTTCTGACAGACACAAATATTTTTTAAAACTAGTTTGTCTCATATCATTTGTGTTTCCTATGGTGTCCAGCCTGGAAGTTAAAAAATATATAAAGAAAAAAAAATAAATAAATAAAAAATATATAAAGATAGAATAATAGTTAAAGAAACAGTATTCCTTTATCTGTCCCTTAGTATCTCTTAGGGAATCTTCAGCTTTTTAAAGTCATATTCTTATTTCTATTTTTAAAAGATTTTATTTATTTATTCATGAGAGACACAGAGAGAGAGAGGCAGAGACATAGGCAGAGGGAGGAGCCAGCTCCCTGTGAGTAGCCCTCTGTAGGACTCGATCCCAGGACCCTGGGATCATGACCTGAGCTGAAGGCAGACGCTCAATCACTGAGCCACCCAGGCATCCCTCATCTTCTTGTTTCTGAAAGAATGTCATATATGCTTAGAAATACGTGTGATATTTTTCATTTCCACTTCATTTATCTTTGGGTTTCAGCTCTGACACTCTGAGATGACATTAGATGCCGAGGCCTCAGAAACCCTGGAAAGACAGGAATTGCTATGAAAGTGCTTATCTATTCCGTTAATGCTGCTGCCCCTGGGACTGATGCCAGTCAGATGTCCTGTCAATCCTGGCTGGTACTTCTGTGGCAAAGCTGAACCTCTCTGAAACTTCTCTCCTCTGCAAGAGCTAGCAGACTGTGCCAAAAACAGCAGGCACATAATTCAGACGTAATTATTAATAACAGAAACACCCAGTACTCTTACGTAAAAATGAGAACTCTTCTCCAACTGTCCTGTCTTACTGTTGCTACAATGGACCCCAAACTCTATATTTTCTGCTGCTGGCAGCTTACTGTATTAGTTCAGTTCCTTCAAGTTTTTAGTTTTACTGCATGCGTGCATGTCTGTATGTACACACACACGTGCATGCGTGTTTGGTTTTGATTTGGATTGTTTGCCTGCTTCTGTCTTTCTAGGGATGCAGGATGGTTTCATTGAGGATAAAGCTAGGGGAAGAGATAGGAACAATCAGAAAAACAACTGTGACAGCATCCTTTGCTGGGGCAATTTCAATCCAAGTGTGTGCTTCAACTTTTAATGATATACTTTTTTACACTTGTGTTAACTGGTCTTGGAAAACCAAACACATTCTGCTTTTTAGGGCCTTTACAGATTAGATAGTTTATGGAATTGTTGAATAAGCAAGCATCTCTTACAGATTGTTTAAGCATATATACAAATTAATATACGAGATTCATTTTAGAATGTTTACAGATTAGGGACTTGTTACATAAGCATGCATTTCTTAGGGAATCATTTGGTAAATGGGATGTACGTGACATCTTAAATTTACTTGATACTTTACAATACATACATATAAAATTATAGGTCATCATAAATTTTGCCATCACTCCTTTTTCTATCTATTTCCCTGTAGTCTCCCCTCACTTCTAACTCTGACCCAGCACCATGTCCATTGTTCAGTCTCCTGCTGTGGTTTCTCCTTACTGAAGAAAGAGAAAGTAAGCTCAAGTATTTGACCTTAATGAACTAAAGCTTTAAAAGAGCTTAAATTGAAAATCATGTTTTATGGCATTAAAAAAAAATTACCTTTACTGTGCTTTTCACTGTGCCAGTGAATTTGTAACATTCCTTGAAACTTTTTTCTTGTTATCCTAATGATATTCATGGTCTCATGGATCATCATTGTAGCAAACTAACTTTGAAATATGTGATTAGAAATGCAGTTTAAATCCTGGGCTGTTCCAAATCCTTAAAGACTTTTTTTCCCCTCTATGACAGGAAAATAAAATCTTCGGCTGTACACACAAAGAATACTAGATTGAACCGATTTGATTATTCTTCAATTAAACCTCACTATGTACCATTTTAGCACTTACTCTGTAAGTACTTCCTGAGTTAATAGCTTAGTGTAAAGTTTAAAAAGCTATTAAGCAGGTTTAAACAATCTTGTTTAAAGGAAGAAGCCATGTTTTTGCACATCATTAGCTGAAATGTATTAATAAAAGATATGGCTTATTAGGCATTAAGGATGAAAACTAAAGGCCTTCACTGTGCCAGGAAAAGTCCAAGGTTGTCATGAAGCTGGTGGGCTAATTATAGTTTTAAATTAAATTTAAAATACTGTATACTCGGTCAATCTCTAAAACAAAATTATGGCTGAGAGATCATTTTCTCTTAGTTTATTTCTGGAAGAGAAATATCTAAACAAATTCTAGTAGTTATTATTCCTATAAATTGTGCTAAGTTTAGATAAAATAGAGAATGCTTCATTAAATTGGTATTTCTGATTGACAAAAAATAATTTTTAGTGCAAGTATATCCCAAGTATTGCATGAAATTTATTTATACTAAAAGAACATTTATTTTAAATTCAGCCTTAACTGGGTGTCCTCAATTTTTATTTGCTAAATCTATAACCCTAAATGAGGAACCAAGGAAGATAATCCAAAAAGTAATGACTTAGTGAGCCTAGTTAATTAGCTTAGTTAATTCTCAACTTTCTTCATTAAGAAAATAGAAATTGTCTCCAAGATACCATCATAGGTCATATATATATATATATATATATATATATATAGAGAGAGAGAGAGAGAGAGAGAGAGAGAGAGAGAGAAAGAGAGAGAGGTTTAAATGGTTTTTTTGCTCTAATTACTAGTAGATTGGTAAAGACAGTACAGACATATCTTGGAGATATCATGAATTCAGTTCCAGACCACTGCAATAAAGCAAATATCACAATTAAGTGAACTAAATGATTTTTTCAGTTTTGCAGTGCATGTATAAGTTATATTCACATCATACTGTAGTCTATTTAGTGTGCAATAGCATTATGTCTAAAAAATTAATGCACATAACTTAATTAAAAATATTTAATTCCTAGAAAATGCTAACTATCATCTGAGCTTATAATGAGCTAGTTAGCTAGCTAGCCAGCTAGCTTGATAATTTTTTTTTTTCTGGTGGAGAGTTTTGCCTTAATATTGATGGCTACTGACTGATTGCTGAAGGTAGGCATGGCTATAGCAGTTTTTTAAAAGAAGACATCAATGAATTTTTGGCGCATTGATAGACTCTTCCTTTCACAAATGACTGCTTTGGAGCATGCCATGCTGTTTGATAACACTTTACCCATAGTGGAACTTCTTTCAAAATTCGAGTCAATCCTCTCAGGCCCTGCTGCTGCTTTATCAACTAAGTGTATGTAATATTCCAAATCCTTTTTTGTCATTTTGGCAATCTTCACAAAATCTTCACCTGGAGTAAATCCCATCTTAGGAAACTGCTTTATTTGCTCATCCATAAGAAGAAACCCCTTAACCATTAAACTTTTGTCATGACATTGCAGCAATTCAGTTACATTTTCAGGCACCACTCCACTTCTAACTCTTGTTCTCATGCTATTTCCACATTTTCAGTTGCTTCCTCTACTGAAGTCTTGGAGCCCTCAATCCATAAGGGTTGAAATCTACTTCTTCCAAATGCCTATTAATGTTGATATTTTTACACCTCTCTATAAAAGATTAATGTCTCTAATGGCATAACGGGTGAGGAATACTTTCCAGAAGGTTTTCAGTGGATTTGTCCATATCCATCATAGATAGATACAGCTATCTATGGTAGCTATAGCCTTATGAAATATTTTTTTTAAATAACAAGACTTGAAAGTGGAAATTACTCTTTGATTCATGGTCTGCAGAATGGATGTTGTATTAGCAGGCATGAAAACAACAATATTCTTCATGTACATCTCCATCAGATTTCCTAGGTGATCAGGCCATTGTCAATGAGCAGTCATATTTTGAAAGGGATCTTTTTCCCTGCCAAGCATTAGTTCTCAACAGTGGGCTTGAAATATTCAGTAAACCATGTTGTTAATAGATGTGCCGCCATTGAGGCTTTGTTGTTCCATTTATGGAGCACAAGAAAAGTTGATTTAGCCAATATTTAAAAGCCATTTGATTTTTGGAATGCGCATTGGCTTCAACTTAAAGTCATCAGCTGTGTTAGCCGCTAATAAGAAAGTCAGACTGTCCTCTGAAGCTTTGAAGGCAGGCAGTGACCTCTCTTTAGCTATTAAAGTCCAAGATGGCTTCTTCTTCCAAGATAAAGCTGGATCATCTACATTGAAAATCTATTGTTTAGTGTAACCACTTTCACTAATTATTTTAGCTAGATCTTCAGATAAGTTGCTGCAGCACTTGCCTCTATACCTTGCACTTTGATGTTATGGAGGTGGCTTCTTTGCTTAAACCTCATAACCAACTTCTGTTAGCTTCAAACATTTTTTCTATAGCTTCCTCACCTCTTTAGGTTCATAGAATTGAAGAGAACTAGGGCCTTGCTCTGGATCAGGATTTAGCTTAAGGGAATGTTGTGGCTGGTTTGATCTTCTAACCCAACTACTTAAAGTTTCTCCATACTAGCAACAAGAATTTCACTTTCTTATCACACATGTGTTCTCTGATGGGGTACTTTTAATTTCCTTCAAAAATTTTACTTTTGTGTTCATAACTTAGTTCTTTGGTGCAAGAGGCGTAGCTTTTTGCCTATGTCAGCTTTCCGCGTGCTTTTTTTCAGCCAGGTCAACCACTTTGCTTTTGATTTTTTTTGTTTGTTTGTTTTTTGTTTTTTTTTTGCTTTTTTTTTTTTGCTTTTGATTTAAAGTGAAAGACTGCAAGACCACGTCAAGGCCACTGTAGGGCTATTAATTGACCTAATTCCAATTGTGTTGTGACTCAAAGAATAGGAAGGTTTGAGGGGAAGAAGAGAGATAGGAACAGTCGCTGCAGTGGTTAGCACACAGCACTTATCAGCTAAGTTCATCGTTTTATATGGGTGCAGTTTGTAGGATCCCAAATAATTACAATGGCAACATGAAAGATCACTGATCACAGATGACCACAACAGATATAGTAATAACAAAAAATTTGAAACTGCAAGAAATCCTGAAATGTGACACAGAGACATGAAGTGAGCAAATGCTGTTGGAAAAATAGAACTGATAGCCTTGCTTGATGCAGGGTTGCCAGAGACTTTCCATTTGTAAAAAATGCGATACCTGTGAGGTGCAGTGAAGTAAAGAACAATATAACGAGGTATGTTTGTGTATCTGTTTGAAAGGATTCATTTCTGCAAACCTGATGAAGTGAAATATCTTTTATGGGTATGATATATATAGTTTGAGGTGCCTGTCCTGTGCATAGCCCCCTTCTTTACCTTGAAGGTGGGATGAGCTTACATGGTAATGTTATAGCTTTTATACCTCTTCCGCTTCTCCTCTCCAAACACACCATTCTCATTTAGCCACTGCTAGTGGATTAAGGTGCACATCCAGTTAAATGGGACACATTGCCCTATGAATTCTGGATTGGAATAATATGAGCTACAGTCACTTTTCTCTGAGGAGCAAAGCCGAGATTATTGTGCCCCAGCAAGAATAGTTAACAGATATGTCACAACTGCATACAAACCAAAATTGTGGAGAAGCCGAAACAAATGCATCATCAGGTGTAGCTTGAACATCTAAGTTATCTTGCTGAATATACTCCAGTCTTTATAATTCTATTCATTCTAGTTAGAACATGAAGACAGAAAAGAGAAGGGCGAGTAAAAGAAACTATACATGTAAAAATTCAGATGCATAAACTATTGATTTTTTAGAGTAAACACTGTAATGGTAATTGGACATATTTTATATTAGTAATAACTAACAAAAACATTCAACTTCCATGTTTATATATCTACAATTTAATAATAGTCTTATACTTTTGATATTAAAGCATGAGGTACTTTTCTTAAAGTTGCAGGGAGGAAGGTATTGCTAGATTAGCATACTTTGCTACTGGGGTAAAAATAACTCAAAGGACTTGTCCTAATGACATTACACCACACATTATTTACTAACAAAAATAGAATAGTTTTGCCATCTGAACACAGTAATATGTAATACTTTCCAAGCTCAGTAAGCAACAATTTGAACAAAAAGGAGCATGAATATTAGCAATACAGTCTTATTGGGTCACATAATCTTCCACTAATACACAAAAGTAATCTACTTGTTTCTTTGGTGCTTGTTAACAGTTTGCTGATTATTCATGTGTCCAGAAAAAAAATTAATGCTTGAAGCCCTAAACCTGGTGAGTATAATGAGCATGGTTCCCCGTGGATCTGAAAAAATTAGATTGTTGGTTTGAGACAGATGCAGCTATAACCAGAGGGAATGCTTTTGCATTCTCATCACAGTGTAGCAGAAACATTACTTAGAAACTTTAATACATATTAATACTACATTCAAGACAATTATAGGCACAAAAAAACCCACAAAAAATAAAAATTCAGGAGAAGAATTAAGCCAGTACTAGAAGCTCTGCTAAAGAAGTTATAGTCGCATGGTTAATTCCATAATTAACTTTAGTATATGAACTGGAGTAAAATCTTATGTAAATGCACTGGAAACACATTCAAAGCAAGGTCAGGAAAAGGAATATACAGTCATCCTCTTCACAGCATAAAGCAAATGACAGGGCCATGAATCTGTTAGTCCTAGTTTTCCTATTATTAGATTCATATTTGTACTCTCAAAAAGTAATTATTAGCTTAGAATTTTATTGATCCATCTCACTAATTTTAGTAAATTATTTATCATACAGGGCTTTTTTATATAAAAAATTTAAAAAGTGCCGAAGATACTTAAGAAAATCATATACCAAAGGCAAAACTACACTCCAAGAGACTAAAACATTATTTTGAAACAAGTAAAATATTAGATATTAAAGATAAGCCGCTCACATACTTTGAGAAGCAAGAGGAAAGGGATCTCTATTTCTTATTTGTTACATGCTAGTGGTATGTTCTAAGGCTCTTAATCATCTAAGTTACTATCTACATTTTAAAAATGTGTGTGTAGCTTTAAGGGAATGCATGGCTTGTCCAAAGTAACAAACTAATGATCAAAAAAGGCAGAGTTAGAACATTTCAGCCTGCTATTTAATAGTTGTATAACCTTAGGCACATTAATTTAATCTATTTGCTTCAGTTTCCTATTTTATAAAATAAAATAATAATTATACCTATTATAATTAATAAATCAGTTAATATAAAGTACTTAGAACAATAATTATACACAGTAAGTGCTATTTAAGGCTATAGGTCTGTGGCTCCATGTTTGTTTCACCACACCACAGAAAAACTAGACATTCAATTCACATCGCTAACAATGTGCAAACATTTCTATCACTAAAATATTGTTTTATATAGATTTACTTAATGTCTTCTATAAGAATGACTATATTCCTGCACTTAATATTTCTTGGCCATTAAATCCATCAAGTAAAAAATAATATGAAAGTCATAAGTAGTATAATTATTATTCCTACCTGATTTTTTGAACACTAAATATATAAGCCGATAAGTATGCAAAGCCATGTGCTGGCAACAGACAGAAAATGATAGAACAGGGAATTTGAAGTCTGTGAATTAAAAAACAAACAAACATTAAAGGCATTTACCAATATATTAAGACAATATAAAGAAGTTATAATTAGTTGAAGAACTGAGATACCAATACCGTCCAATTGAATATTTGGCAATGGTGGAAATGTTCTTGACCTCCACCATCCAGTAGTGGAGCCACAGCCACATATAGCTACTGAGCACTAGAAATGTTGGTATTATGACCCGTATTTTGTATCTTGTTGTATTGTAATTAATTTAAATTTAAATAACTTCATGTGGCTGTTGGAGAGCACAGTGCTAGAGAGGTAGCAAGGGAGAGTGAATGCCACTCTGGGGGCTTAGAGAGTTGTGGTGGAGGAACTCATGAAAGATATCCTTGGTTATTCATTTCTGTGGAAGGAAGTGACCTACTGAACCTAAAAAAGAAAGGGGATTAGCAGACTTAGTAAATGAGAACCAAAGTAGGAAGGATTTGCAAAAGTCCTGTTGTCCATACTAATAGTCTTTGATCTATGTTGGGTATGTTAAAAAGTGGAAAATTTACAAAAACCTCACTTCCAGCTTCCCTGGGGGGAAAATAAAAGAATAGGAATATTTGGAGCACATTTACCCCTCTGAGGCATTTTTTCTTCTTCTGTAAAGTGTGAAAGCTGTATGATAAGACACCATTCCATCCTGAAAGTCTATTCTATGATTACTCATTATTCAGCTAGACATATTTCTGTTTTCTTTGTGTCTGTTTAGGACAGTTGTTTATAAGAATTGTTTAATCAAGGTCCTACCTTCTTTTCTCAGAAAGTTTAGTTAGTTTCTGAGTGTCCACTAGTCAGCAATCTCATAAATATATGTCTTTGTTTTTGGACAAAGATGAGATGGACAAGATGAGAAATATATGTTTCTATGAAAAAAGAAGGTGCAGATCTCTTTGATTTGGTTTATTATTGTAATCTTTTATTGACAGTATACAAAATAAGTTGGATATTGTAGATGTCACTGCCTGGATGAGCTTGACTTTGTAATAAAATGTTTGATTAATTTTATGTAAAAACTTAAGTACAGGAGGGAGGGGTGAGATGGCGGAAGAGTAGGGTCCCCAAATCACCTGTCCCCACCAAATTACCTAGATAACCTTCAAATCATCCTGAAAATCTACGAATTCAGTCTGAGATTTAAAGAGAGAACAGCTGGAACGCTACAGTGAGACGAGTTTGCGCTTCTATCAAGGTAAGAAGACGGGGAAAAAAGAAATAAAGAAACAAAAGGCCTCCAAGGGGGAGGGGCCCCGCGAGGAGCCGGGCTGAGGCCAGGGCGAGTGTCCCCAGGACAGGAGAGCCCCGTCCCGGAGAAGCAGGAGCTGCACCGACCTTCCCGGGTGGAAAGGGGCTCGCAGGGAGGTGGAGCAGGACTCAGGAGGGCGGGGATGCCCTCGGGCTCCCGGGGACACTAATAGACACCTGCGCATCGGGAGAGTGCGCCGAGCTCCCTAAGGGCTGCAGCGCGCACCGCGGGACCCGGAGCAGCTCGGGGGGGCTCGGGGGCGGCTCCGCGGAGGGGGCTGCGGGGCGGGAGCAGCTCGGGGGGCTCGGGGGCGGGAGCACGAATCCAACAGCGCAGGCCCCGGAGCACAGGGCTCCCGGACACAGCCTAGGATCCGGCCTCCCCCGGGACAGGCAGAGGCCGGGAGGGCCCAGGACAGCGAGGACGCTCCTGCCCCGAGCTGAGCAGATCAGCGGCCCCGCCCCGGAGCCTCCAGGCCCTGCAGACGGAGAGCTCCGGAGCTACTGCGGGGGCTGACTCCAGGGCTCCAGAGCTGGCCTCAGCCACTGTGGTTGTTTCCTGGGGCCTCACGGGGTAAACAGCCCCCACTGAGCCCTGCACCAGGCAGGGGGCAGAGCAGCTCCCCCAAGTGCTAACACCTGAAAATCAGCACAACAGGCCCCTCCCCCAGAAGACCAGCTAGACAGACAAGTTCCAGGGGAGTCAAGGGACTTAAAGTATACAGAATCGGAGGATACATCCCCGTGGGTTTTTTTTTTTTTTCTTTTTGATTTCTGTTCGCTTCCCCCACCCTTTTTTCCTTTCTTTTTCTTTCTCTTTTTTCTTCCTTTTTTCTTCTTTTTCTCTTTTCTTTCTTTCTTTCTTTCTTTCTTTCTTTCTTTCTTTCTTTCTTTCTCTCCTCTCTTTTTCTCCTTTTCCCAATACAACTTGTTTTTGACCACTCTGCACTGAGCAAAATGACTAGAAGGAAAACCTCACCTCAAAAGAAAGAATCAGAAACAGTCCTCTCTCCCACAGAGTTACAAAATCTGGATTACAATTCAATGTCAGAAAGCCAATTCAGAAGCACTATTATACAGCTACTGGTGGCTCTAGAAAAAAGCATAAAGGACTCAAGAGACTTCATGACTGCAGAATTTAGATCTAATCAGGCAGAAATTAAAAATCAATTGAATGAGATGCAATCCAAACTAGAAGTCCTAACGACAAGGGTTAACGAGGTGGAAGAACAAGTGAGTGACATAGAAGACAAGTTGATGTCAAAGAGGGAAACTGAGGAAAAAAGAGACAAACAATTAAAAGACCATGAGGATAGATTAAGGGAAATAAACGACAGCCTGAGGAAGAAAAACCTACGTTTAACTGGGGTTCCCGAGGGCGCCGAAAGGGCCAGAGGGCCAGAATATGTATTTCAACAAATCATAGCTGAAAACTTTCCTAATCTGGGAAAGGAAACAGGCATTCAAATCCAGGAAATAGAGACCGCCCCCCCCTAAAATCAATAAAAACTGTTCAACACCTCGAAATCTAATAGTTAAGCTTGCAAATTCCAAAGATAAAGAGAAGATCCTTAAAGCAGCAAGAGACAAGAAATCCCTGACGTTTATGGGGAGGAGTATTAGGATAACAGCAGACGTCTCCACAGAGACCTGGCAGGCCAGAAAGGGCTGGCAGGATATATTCAGGGTCCTAAATGAGAAGAACATGCAACCAAGAATACTTTATCCAGCAAGGCTCTCATTCAGAATGGAAGGAGAGATAAAGAGCTTCCAAGACAGGCAGGAACTGAAAGAATATGTGACCTCCAAACCAGCTCTGCAAGAAATTTTAAGGGGAACTCTTAAAATTCCCCTTTAAGAAGAAGTTCAGTGAAACAATCCACAAAAATAAGGACTGAATAGATTTCATGATGACACTAAACTCATATCTTTCAATAGTAACTCTGAACGTGAACGGGCTTCATGACCCCATCAAAAGGCGCAGGGTTTCAGACTGGATAAAAAAGCAGGACCCATCTATTTGCTGTCTACAAGAGACTCATTTTAGACAAAAGGACACCTACAGCCTGAAAATAAAAGGTTTGAGAACCATTTACCATTCGAATGGTCCTCAAAAGAAAGCAGGGGTAGCCATCCTTATATCAGATAAACTAAAATTTACCCCGAAGACTGTAGTGAGAGATGAAGAGGGACACTATATCATACTTAAAGGATCTATCCAAAAGAGGACTTAACAATCCTCAATATATATGCCCCGAATGTGGGAGCTCCCAAATATTAAATCAATTAATAACCAAAGTGAAGAAATACTTCGATAATAATACACTTATACTTGGTGACTTCAATCTAGCTCTTTCTATACTCGATAGGTCTTCTAAGCACAACATATCCAAAGAAACGAGAGCTTTAAATGATACACTGGACCAGATGGATTTCGCAGATATCTACAGAACTTTACATCCAAACTCACCTGAATACACATTCTTCTCAAGTGCACATGGAACTTTCTCCAGAATAGACCACATACTGGGTCACAAATCGGGTCTGAACTGATACCAGAAGATTGGGATCGTCCCCTGCAGATTCTCAGACCATAATGTCTTGAAATTAGAACTAAATCACAACAAGAAGTTTGGAAGGACCTCAAACACGTGGAGGTTAAGGACCATCCTGCTAAAAGATGAAAGGGTCAACCAGGAAATTAAGGAAGAATTAAAAAGATTCATGGAAACTAATGAGAATGAAGATACAACCGTTCAAAATATTTGGGATACAACAAAAGCACTCCTAAGGGGGAAATACATACAAGCATCCATTCAAAAACTGGAAAGAACTCAAATACAAAGCTAACCTTACACATAAAGGAGCTAGAAAAAACCATCAAATAGATCCTACACCCAGCAGAAGAAGAGAGTTAATTAAGATTCGAGCAGAACTCAACGAAATTGAGACCAGAAGAACTGTGGAACAGATCAACAAAACCAGAAGTTGGTTCTTTGAAAGAATTAATAAGCTAGATAAACCATTAGCCAGCCTTATTAAAAAGAAGAGAGAGAAGACTCAAATTAATAAAATCATGAATGAGAAAGGAGAGATTACTACCAACACCAAGGAAATACAAACGATTTTAAAAACATATTATGAACAGCTATACGCCAATAAATTAGGCAATCTAGAAGAAATGGACGCATTCCTGGAAAGCCACAAACTACCAAAACTGGAACAGGAAGAAATAGAAAACCTGAACAGGCCAATAACCAGGGAGGAAATTGAAGCAGTCATCAAAAACCTCCCAAGACACAAAAGTCCAGGGCCAGATGGCTTCCCAGGGGAATTCTATCAAACATTTAAAGAAGAAACCATACAAATTCTACTAAAGCTGTTTGGAAAGATAGAAAGAGATGGAGTACTTCCAAATACGTTCTATGAGGCCAGCATCACCTTAATTCCAAAACCAGACAAAGACCCCACCAATAAGGAGAATTACAGGCCAATATCCCTGATGAACATGGATGCAAAAATTCTCAACAAGATACTAGCCAAAAGGATCCAACAATACATTAAGAAAATTATTCACCATGACCAAGTAGGATTTATCCCCGGGACACAAGGCTGGTTCAACACTCATAAAACAATCAATGTGATTCATCATATCAGCAAGAGAGAAACCAAGAACCATATGATCCTCTCATTAGATGCAGAGAAAGCATTTGACAAAATACAGCATCCATTCCTGATCAAAACTCTTCAGAGTGTAGGGATAGAGGGAACATTCCTCGACATCTTAAAAGCCATCTATGAAAAGCCCACAGCAAATATCATTCTCAATGGGGAAGCACTGGGAGCCTTTCCCCTAAGATCAGGAACAAGACAGGGATGTCCACTCTCACCACTGCTATTCAACATAGTACTGGAAGTCCTAGCCTCAGCAATCAGGCAACAAAAAGAAATAAAAGGCATTCAAATTGACAAAGAAGAAGTGAAACTCTCCCTCTTCGCTGATGACATGATACTGTACATAGAAAATCCAAAGACTCCACCCCAAGATTCCTAGAACTCATACAGCAATTAGGTAGCGTGACAGGATACAAAATCAATGCCCAGAAATCAGTAGCATTTCTATACACTAACAATGAGACTGAAGAAAGAGAAATTAAGGAGTCAATCCCATTTACAATTGCACCCAAATGCATAAGATACCTAGGAATAAACCTAACCAAAGAGGTGAAGGATCTATACCCTAAAAACTATAGAACACTTCTGAAAGAAATTGAGGAAGACACAAAGAGATGGAAAAGTATTCCATGCTCATGGATTGGCAGAGTTAATATTGTGAAAATGTCAATGTTACCCAGGGCAATTTACATGTTTAATGCAATCCCTATCAAAATACCATGGACTTTCTTCAGAGAGTTAGAACAAATTATTTTAAGATTTGTGTGGAATCAGAAGAGACCCCGAATAGCCCGGGGAATTTTAAAAAAGAAAACCATATCTGGGGGCATCACAATGCCAGATTTCAGGTTGTACTACAAAGCTGTGGTCATCAAGACAGTGTGGTACTGGCACAAAAACAGACACATAGATCAATGGAACAGAACAGAGAACCCAGAAGTGAACCCTCAACTTTATGGTCAACTAATATCAGATAAAGGAGGAAAGACTATCCACTGGAAGAAAGACAGTCTCTTCAATAAATGGTGCTGGGAAAATTGGACATCCACATGCAGAAGAATGAAACTAGACCACTCTCTTGCACCATACACAAAGATAAACTCAAAATGGATGAAAGATCTAAATGTGAGACAAGATTCCATCAAAATCCTAGAGGAGAACACAGGCAACACCCTTTTTGAACTCAGCCACAGTAACTTCTTGCAAGATACATCCACGAGGCAAAAGAAACAAAAGCAAAAATGAACTATTGGGACTTCATCAAGATAAGAAGCTTTTGCACAGCAAAGGACACAGTCAACAAAACTAAAAGACAACCTACAGAATGGGAGAAGATATTTGCAAATGACGTATCAGATAAAGGGCTAGTTTCCAAGATCTATAAAGAACTTATTAAACTCAACACCAAAGAAACAAACAATCCAATCATGAAATGGGCAAAAGACATGAACAGAAATCTCACAGAGGAAGACATAGACATGGCCAACAAGCACATGAGAAAATGCTCTGCATCACTTGCCATCAGGGAAATACAAATCAAAACCACAATGAGATACCACCTCACACCAGTGAGGATGGGGAAAATTAACAAGGCAGGAAACCACAAATGTTGGAGAGGATGCAGAGAAAAGGGAACCCTCTTACACTGTTGGTGGGAATGTGAACTGGTGCAGGCCCTCTGGAAAACTGTGTGGAGGTTCCTCAAAGAGTTAAAAATAGACCTGCCCTACGACCCAGCAATTGCAGTGTTGGGGATTTACCCCAAAGATACAGATGCAATGAAACGCCGGGACACCTGCACCCCGATGTTTCTAGCAACAATGTCCACAATAGCCAAACTGTGGAAGGAGCCTCGGTGTCCATCGAAAGATGAATGGATAAAGAAGACGTGGTTTATGTATACAATGGAATATTCCTCAGCCATTAGAAACGACAAATACCCACCATTTGCTTCAACGTGGATGGAACTGGAGGGTATTATGCTGAGTGAAGTAAGTCAATCGGAGAAGGACAAACGTTATATGTTCTCATTCATTTGGGGAATATAAATAATAGTGAAAGGAAATATAAGGGAAGGGAGAGGAAATGTGTGGGAAATATCAGAAAGGGAGACAGAACATAAAGACTCCTAACTCTGGGAAACGAACTAGGGGTGATGCAAGGGGAGGAATACGGGGGGTGGGAGTGAATGGGTGACGGGCACTGAGGGGGGCACTTGACAGGATGAGCACTGGGTGTTATTCTGTATGTTGGTACATTGAACACCAATAAAAAATAAATTTATTATTAAAAAAAAAAAACTTAAGTACAAATAAATTATCATGGAGTAAATTCCTCCTCTAATCCAGTGCCGTAAAATACTCTATTTGTCCTACATGGCTTGCATTTTACTCCTAAACAGTGGTTTATGCACTGAGTCCACTGTAACACCAGAAAAGACATGTGTTTGACAACAAATATTTAGCTAATAATTGCATTTTATTTTCAAAATGTTTATTCTTTTTGATCACTGATTTATAATAAGGTTTTGCAAATGCTTATTCAATAATCGCGCCCTGGAATTTAGTGATAATCCCTATAAAATGTATATAGTAAATGTCAAGCATCTCATATTAAAAAAAAAAAAAACCTCTAAGTTTCATGGTGTTTTGTTTAACTAGATGTTTCTCGGAGGTTTTTAAAAATCTAGAGCTGTCAAAGTCTTTTTGACCACTTCCTGTTTTGGATAATGTTAGCCCTATTTGTTTTAAGATTATTCAGTTTTCTGGGAATTAAATCTTCCTTTTGAGTTGCATAAATTCTGTAAGGATTTAAAATACCACAGATTGTTTACAGTATTATTTTTAAATGATTACATTACAACAAAGATACATTTTGATACTGCATAGTATCAACTAAATGAAATGAATCATTAAAACATACAAATCTATCCTTTATTATTTTTTTAAAGATATATTTACAGTTCTTTTTTTTTAATTTTTTTTTTTTTTTTTTATGATAGTCACAGAGAGAGAGAGAGGCGCAGAGACACAGGCAGAGGGGGAAGCAGGCTCCATGCACCGGGAGCCCGATGTGGAATTCGATCCTGGGTCTCCAGGATCGCGCCCTGGGCCAAAGGCAGGCGCCAAACCGCTGCGCCACCCAGGGATCCCCAAATCTATCCTTTAAAAATTTATCTCTTATCACAAATTCATTCCTGTGTCACATAGTTCTTTTTTCCTAATATTATTTAATTTTGATAAATGTTGTAGCCTAAGTAAGACTGGTTATTTCTTTTTTTTTTTTTTTACGATTTTATTTATTTATTCATGAGAGACACACAGAAAGAGAAAGAGCGAGAGACAGAGACACAGGCAGAAGGAGAAGCAGGCTCCATGCAGGGAAACCCACGTGGGACTCGATCCTGGGTCTCCAGGATCAGGCGCTGGGCTGAAGGTCGTGCTAAACCACTGAGCCACCAGGGCTGCCCAACACTGGTTATTTTTGAATCATAAATATTGTCGATGTTATTTTGTCTTCTCAATTAGTTTTGACATTATTCTCCTACATGTATACATTATATTCTAGAATAGTATTTGTTTTAAAGCAAATGTCTAATGATAGAAAAAAAGGAAATGTGTGCTATTTTTGCACAACTCAGTATCTCATTTTAATACTATAATTAATTCCCTACCCTTTATTTATATTGTTTACATATCATAAGTTTCTTCAAAGATCTTTACCTTATAAGTAAATTTTAAATGTACATTTTCAATTATTGACAATATTTTTGATAGGTCAGGCTATGCTAATAATATCTAACCCACCTGTATTCTATAAGGCTAGAAAAAAAGCACTCAAGGAACATTGGGGCATCATTTGTACTCTCAGTAACTGTCTGGTGAAGACTAAGAAAATAAAATAAAGATAAGAAAAGGAGAGAAATAAAAACTAAACATATTGCAGTGGCTAAAGGAACATAAGCATCTCACAAAAATACCAGAAAAAAAAAAAAGGAAAGATTCATCTTGCTTTTGAAGCCTAGGAAGGTTTTAAAGGGAAGACCCATTGGTATCAAATTTTGAGTAACAGATAGGAATTTGATAGAAAAGGCTTGTAGACCAAGAAGATAGATTAGAATTAACCTCTTATGTTTTAAATAATGGATGGATATTATTGCACGAAATAGGGACATACTGAAGATTTTTAGTTTCCAGGATCAAGGAAAGAACATAGATTATGTTTATTAATTGTTAAAAGCCTAGTAGTGGAATTTTAGCATAAAGATACCTAGAAGGCATTTTGAAACACAGATTGTCTTGACTTCAGTGTTTCTTCTTGGTTTGCAACCTCCTGGGGAGCTTCCCAGGTGTAATCAGAAAAAAACAGCCCCAGATGCAGAGGGCAGGAGGAGACTGAAGAAAGAGGAAGGCTACTTCATACTGGTAGAGAGCAGGTTTCATAAACAAAGAGCCCGGGGTGCCTGGTTGACTCAGTTGGTTCAGCATCTACCTTCAGCTCAGGTTTCATCCTTTCTGATGGCTGAGTAATATTCCATTGTATATATACCACATCTTCTTTATCCATTCATCTGTCAAAGGGCATCGTGGCTCCTTCCACAGTTTGGCTGTTGTGGATATAGCTGAGTGCAGGTGTCCCTGCGTTTCACTACATCTGTATCTTTGGGGCAAAAATCCAGTAATGCAATTGCTGGGTCATAGGGTAGCTCTATTTTTAACCTCTTGAGGAAACTCCACACTGTTTTCCAGAGTGGCTGCACCAACTTGCATTCCCACCAACAGTACGAAAGGGTTCCCCTGCGCAGCCCGGGTGGCTCAGCAGTTTAGCGCCACCTTCAGCACAGGCCAGGATCCTGGAGAGCCGGGATTGAGTCCCACCTCAGGCTCCCTGCATGGAGCCTGCTTCTCCCTCTGCCTATGTCTCTGCCTCTCTCTGTGTCTCTGTCTCTCTCTCTCTCTCTGTGTGTCTCTCATGAATAAATAAATAAAAATTTTAAAAAGGGTTCCCCTTTCTCCACATCCTTGCCAACACTTGTTTAATGTCTTGTTAATTTTAGCCATTCTCACCAGTGTAAGGTGGTATCTCATTGTGGTTTTGATTTGTATTTCCCTGATGGCAAGTATGTGGAGCATTTTTTCATGTGCTTCTTGGCCATGTGTCTTCTTTGGAGAAATGTATTTTCATGTCTTCTGCCCATTTCTTGACTGAATTGTTTGTTTCTTGGGTGTTGAGTTTGATAAGTTCTTTACAGATCTCGGAGACTAGCCCTTTATCTGATCTGTCATTTGTAAATATCTTCTCCCATTCTGTAGGTTGTCTTTTAGTTTTGTTGACTGTTTCCCTGCTGTGCAAAAGCTTTTTATCTTGATTAAGTCCCAATAATTCATTTTTGCTTCTGCTTCTCTTGAGTTTATAGGTGTTCCTTGCAAGAAGTCTCTGTTGCCAAATTCAAAAAGTTCATTGCTAATTCAATAAATCTTGAGTAAGGCCTGAGAATTTGATTTTTAAACTAATTCTCAGATGATGTTGATGCAGGTGGCTTGGGACCATACTTGGTGAACCATTGTCTAGGTAAAATTTTCCTATAGTAGTTCCTCCTGTCTCCCAGGAAAGAGGGTCAAATAATAGTATTATTTTTTTAGCAGCTAACTTGCAAATATATATTCAAACTATTTCTGAGAGAGAAACCCTAGAAGAAAATACACACAAATACACAAAATTAAACTTTTAATTAAATAAATGATAGAGAGTAAGTTATGATCAAAACTCTACTACTCTACCTGTATCAGTTAGAGCCCTCACTAGAAACAGAACTCATGCAGATGGTTTAAATAAGGAGTTTTAAATGAAGAGGTAGCTACAGAAATATGGACACAGTTGAGTCAGCTGGAAACTTAATGGCACCTCTGGATACCAAAGAGAAAGTAAATAGTGTGATCAGAGTCCATCGAAAGCTGGAGCCATTATCAAGGATTGGCTGCTGGAATGGAGTTGGAGTTTTGTTGCGGGGATAGCCACTGTCAGAGAAGTATTGAAGCAGGGAAGGAGGATAGAAAGATATACTCCAACATCTCCTTCCCTTTGTATCCTAATCTCTTGTTGGTGCCTCCTTCTGGCTAAAACCAACCTATGGCCAGTATATGAGAGTGTACCCCAGGGAGGCAGCCAGCTTGATCACGGCAGAGGCGGGGCAGGGGTGGGGCACAGATCAATTCTCAAAAGGCTGGAGATTGTGAGGGACCTGATTCTACCTTTCCTTTTGTTAAATTTAAGCTCCGCTTCCAGTTCTCATTTATGCCTTTGTTTGGGGAGCAGCATGGAGATGGGATGAGCAGTCTAATTGCTTACTTACTAGAAACTCAAAAGTGTTTTTAGAACCTCTTTATCAATTGAGGAAAAGTTCAAATACTCCTACAGGAGAGCCTTAGTGTAAGTACTCATAACTCAAAAATGCAATGAAAAGTCTATTGTTTTCTGTGAATACAAGGAAATAAATGAGTGTCCAATTCAAGCTGCACTGGGACTTTCTTTCTGAGTTGACTTCTAAGGTCCTGAGACTATTAAATACCAACAAGACAGTGAGAGCTTAGTTGTCCCACCATCAAACAAGAATCACCTTTTAGAATTGGTTTCAATACCTGAAGGTGGTTCAGTATAACAAATACCAGCATTATTTTATAATTCTCAGCACAAACAGGAGATTGCCTTTGTTGTCTTAGTTATTTTTAGGATCCCTTCCTATAGTGTCTCCAGAATTTCTGAAGCAAACACAGAGGCAGAATTCATTGCCTGGTAACAGCAGTAAGACAATGCTTGACATTCATGATAATAGAAGGATCCCAATTGTCTTCTTAGCCTTGAGTCATATGACTTTTGTATATGAGGCGAAATAGGTAAATCATTTTATGTTAAAAATGTCACATGTTTAACTCTGCATTTTTGATCACGCAATTGTTTTGCTGTGACCACCTTTTCTTATTCTGTCTGCTTATTAAAATATGTAGTTTCATATCAAATACTTGTTTTTCTATGAATTCTTCCTTCTTTCTTCTAACATGAAGCTTGAATACCCAAAACACAATGTGTTATGTTTAAGCTACTTTTATCCCACCTTGTGTTAAAAATAACTAAGCATTTTACGTCTGTAATTTGAAGAACTTTTTACCGTTTTCTGCAGTATAGAGAAATATTTGTATGCGCCTTAAACACAGGCCTTAAACATCTGAATAGCTGCATGAATTTCTATTTAAATCACTTAATTTAGAGTCATTTTATCTCTCCAGTGTGATCTATAAAATAATTATCTAACTTACTTCAGTGTAATAAGGTGAGATTCAAATGAATAAGTGATGATGAAAATCAGCAAATGGAAGAGTAGACTATAAATAGTAGTTCAATTACTTATTATTACTTTTTGTACCTTTTACATAGCAGAAAGCTTGTACTAAGCTGAACAAAATTGAAAGTTCACAGAAAACTATACTGGAATTAAAAATCCTTAATTATCCTGAGAGCATAAAGAGAAAGAGACAAGAGAGAAATATCTCAACATTTTCTTCATGATTACAAAGCCCAGACAAAACACACATGCATGTATGTATACAAATATATGTGAAGGTTGTTTCAAGAAGGTTTTAAAATGTATGGTGTTTTTAAAGATAAATAAGAAATACCAAAGTGTATCAACAGAATAGCAAGACAAAAGAGGTGAGGCAGCAAGGTCATGATAAAATCAGGAATGGAAAGTGAGGTAAAATCAACATTCCAATTAGTATACTGCAAATATGCCACAACAGCCTCATCATTTTGGAATTAGATCAGTAGATACATTCTAAGCATTCTAGAACCTGAAACAAAATTTTGTTTTACGTGTAGGAGTCCCCCATAGAACATATTATGAGAGTCATAGATAAGGGAAAAAAAAGATGAATTGGTTAAGTAAGAGAAGCACAACTATTTCTGGAGTCCAGAAAGAATTAATCCTTTAGACTATTAAGAAAATGATATATCTTAATGTGGATAACCATGACATTCTTCAAACAAAAGTACAATGCTATTGGATATTTCTCTCTATCATAGTGGGGGCACCATGTTATGTGAAAGCATAGCTCTGTAAGCCTAGACCACAGGGATCATTGTCATTGAGAGAAGTGATTTTCTCAGGGTGACAATGAAAAGACACAATTTAATATCCCCAAGAAAAAGACTGTATTTTTCAGAAAATCCACCATAAATTTTCTTGCTTTAAACTGAGCTTTTGATTACTACTGTCAAGGGGTTAACGATGGCAAATACCCTTTTTCTGAACTAAGGCCATTTGATTTAACAGTCAGTCAAGCAGGCCTACAGTTGATAGATTCTGACAGATGTGTAAGTTAAAGGCTATCATATCTCTTAAAATCAAGTGGAAAGGTTGATCTCAGTACAGGTTAAGAAGGAATTCTGCAAATATTTGAAAAAATTAACCTCAAACTGTTCATAGAATTACCTCTGTGGTATGAGATGATTGATGGGATGGAGGGGAGTATAGGATATTTTTCTTTTTTACTTACATAGTTCATACTACTTTTTTTTTTTTTACAATTTAATATATTATTTTGTTATTTAAAAAGTATTCTAGGATCTCACAGAAACTTGTGAGAAATTGTGTTCTAATTTCACCATTGTTTTGACACCTATCTTAATCAACTACCTTATCTTTCTTTCTTTCTTTCTTTCTTTCTTTTTTTTCTTCTTTCAGGCTGCTTACCAATTTCCCTCTTTAAAAAAAATCTATTTTAACACTTCTGTGTTTCTTGGCTGTGTTTCCTATGAAAATGAAATGAAAAGGTCTCATGGAGAAAGATTTGTGTACACAATTTAAAATGTGCATATTTAAGTACTTCAATCTTTATTTTTAAAATGTATTTAGTAGAAATAAAAGTTACCATTTTCTCCAACTTCATTGAAATATAATTGGCATAACATTATGTAAATATAAGGTATACAGTGTGTTGATTTGATACATTGAAAAATGATCACCACCATAGCCTTAGCTAACACCTCCATTGCACCATTTCTTTTTTATGGTGAGAATCCTAAAGATCTAATCACCTAGAAACTTCAAGTATAGAATACAGTATTATTAGCTATAATCACCACATTGCACATTAGATCCCCAGAACTTGTTAAACTTTCAACTGGAGGATTGTATCCCCTTTGACTAATATTTTCCAATTTTCCCCATACCCAGCCCCTGGTAACTACCACTCTTTTGTATTTCTTTGTGTTTGACTTTCAAAAGATAACTTTATATAAGTAATATCACGTAGTATTTAAAAGTTATTTTAATAAATAAGAAATGAATATATTTACATTTTTAAAGATTATCTTTATTTATTCATGAGAGACACAGAGAGAGAGGCAGAGACATAGAGGGGAAAAACAGGTTCCCTATGTACTTGATGTGGGACTCGATCCCAGGACCCCAGGATCACGATGTGAGCCAAAGGCAGATACTCAACCACTGAGCCCTCCAGGTGCCCCTGAATATATTTAAACAGAAAGTTTAGAATGTTATTTTTACAATGAAACAATTTTTTGAAATATCTATGCATACACAGTAGCCATATCTCTGATGAGTGAAAATGTAAAAATCAATTTTTTCTTAAGCCACTTGTATACTTTTTACAATTAACATATATTACTTTTGTAATTAAAAAAATAAATGAATGTATTTCAGTGTTTTAGTTTATTTGCTATCTGACAATTCTATCATAGAGATGACATCATATGAAAGGTACTCCATTCATAAGATGTTTTCCAGCCAGGCCAAGAGGGCCAGTTGCAAGTGTTGCCATGAGGAGAATTCATTTCCGCTATGTGCACAAGCAGTACAGATTGTCCTTGTTAAATGTCTGAAGTTTATTACTGGTGTAATAAATTTCCATTACCTTTACAGTAAAGAAATATTTAGTAAAGAAATGAAACATTGCTCATTTGAATCCTCTATAAATGAAAGATGACATATTGTTTCCTGAGGCACTTGTAAAGAATATACAATGAAAGATTGTTTTAAGTGAGAGGTTCAAAACAGTAGCTAATGGTCCTTAGCCAAGATTACAAATGTTCAATTAGCAGAAGGTTAAAAAAAAAACAAACACAAAACCTCAAGTGAATAGAGAAAAATTCTTAAAAATACACCTTTGATTCCAGAGGTATTTGAAATAACTTATCTTATTAAGTGCAATAAACAAAGACCAAAATATAAACAATTAATTATAATGGAATAAAGATGATCATGTATTCTTTTTTTTTTTATTTTTAAGGTTTTTTCCTTTTTTTTTAAAATTTTTATTTATTTATGATAGAGAGAGAGAGATAGAGAGGCAGAGACATAGGCAGAGGGAGAAGCAGGCTCCATGCACCGGGAGCCTGATGTGGGATTCGATCCCGGGTCTCCAGGATCGCGCCCTGGGCCAAAGGCAGGCGCCAAACTGCTGCGCCACCCAGGGATCCCCTGATCATGTATTCTTGACTTGATTTTCCAACATTGTTAGATTAGCAAACATAAGACAAAATTTATTCTTCCTTGTTTTTCCTTATTTTATTCTAAGTTCATTGTTTAGATGCTATCTGATATCTTGTGTTGAAATAACAGTGTAAAATGAAAATGTAGACACTGTTGGAGTAAAGCTTCATAAAGGAAATATAGGGAAAGATGGGATATATATATATATATGTATAATATATTATACATATATATATATTTGTATGTATTTGTGGTCAGAAAGAGGACAGTGAGGCCGAAACCAGTGCTGGTCAGAAGTCAAATTGAAATATTAGGTCAAGCAGTGATTTCTAAGCAATCTAATTTTAGGAACACCCATAACTTTAAAAAGTGAGAATTTATTAGTTCCACATTATAATCCTTTCTGTATCTTTTAAGTACAAAATACAATCCTGCTTTATGCAAAAGTTATACTAGTATATGGCCTTCTGTTTTTCTTTACTGTGTGTTCTGGCCATTTCTCCAGGATCAGCACATTGTCTACCTTGTCCTTTTTTATAGCTGTATGTTGTATGGAAATAGTAAAATTGTGTTTTACTGTTCCCTTATTCTTGGGAATTTAGGCTATTTTCATTTGGTTACTGTTTCTTTTTAAAATGATCCACTAAGCCTGCCTGGCTTAGTAAAAAGAACATGTGATGGGGCACCAAGGTGGTTCAGTGGTTGGGCATCTGCCTTTGGCTAAGGTCAAGATCCCAGGGTCTTAGGATCGAGCACGGCTCCTGTAAGGGAGCCTGCTTCTCCCACTGCCTGTCTCTGCCGCTCTCTGTATGTCTCTCATGAATAAATAGATAAAATTAAAAAAAAAAAAAAAGGACTGTGACTCTTGACCTTGGATTGTGAATTCGAGCCCCATGTTGGGTGTAGAGATTACTAAAAAAATAAATAAATAAAACTTTAAAATGTGTATTTATGTATACATACATATGAATGTACACACACTTGTATCTATACATGTGTATATAATGTTTATATATACACATGAGTAATTGTATCTGTAGAGAAATTCTTAAACAGAATTATAAATGTGACATATAATATACATATATATAATTTATGTCAATACACACATTCATATATGTGCATTTGAGCAATTATCTCTATAAGGACAATTATTAAAGTAGAATTACCATGCTGAAGCTTATACATACTTTAAATTTTGTAAACTATTTACATAGTTGAATTACTATATCTTCGACATTTGTTGTCATGCATACAAAGACCTGCTTCACTCCGAGATTAAACAAAACAAAACACTCCAGTGTTCATGGCTTCAACCTTTATGTTTGATTCTTTGATGCAGGTTGAATTTATTGTGG